>NW_026646641.1:1200000-1500000 GCF_949987535.1 Balaenoptera acutorostrata
AATTCTGGAGCATTGTGATGACAACGGCCATGGAGCATTGTGATGACACGGTCATGGAACATTGTGATGACAAGAATTCTGGAGCATTGTGATGACAAGGGCCATGGAGCATTGTGATGACACGGTCATGGAACTTTGTGATGACAAGCAATCTGGAGCATTGTGATGACAAGGGCCATGGTGCATTGTGATGACACGGTCATGGAACATTGTGATGACAAGAATTCTGGAGCATTGTGACGACACGGTCATGGAACATTGTGATGACAAGAAATATGGAGCATTGTGATGACAAGGGCCATGGAGCATTGTGATGATATGGTCATGGAACATTGTGATGACAAGAATTCTGGAGCATTATGATGACAACGGCCATGGAGCATTGTGATGACACGGTCATGGAACATTGTGATGACAAGAATTCTGGAGCATTGTGATGACAAGGGCCATGGTGCATTGTGAAGACACGGTCATGGAACTTTGTGATGACAAGCAATCTGGAGCATTGTGATGACCAGGGCCATGGAGCATTGTGATGACACGGTCATGGAACATTGTGATGACAAGAATTCTGGAGCATTGTGATGACAAGTATTCTGGAGCATTGTGATGACACGGTCATGGAACATTGTGATGACAAGAATTATGGAGCATTGTGATGACACGGTCATGGAACATTGTGATGACAAGAATTCTGGAGCATTGTGTTGACACGTTCATGGAACATTGTGATGACAAAAATTATGGAGCATTGTGATGACACGGTCATGGAACATTGTGATGACAAGAATTATGGAGCATTGTGATGACACGGTCATGGAACATTGTGATAACAAGAATTATGGAGCACTGTGATGACACGGTCATGGAACATTGTGATGACAAGAATTCTGGAGCACTGTGATGACAAGGGCCATGGAGTATTGTGATGACACGGTCATGGAACATTGTGATGACAAGAACTCTGGAGCATTGTGATGACAAGGGCCATGCAGCATCGTGATGACACGGTCATGGAACATTGTGATGACAAGAATTCTGGAGCATTGTGATGACAACGGCCATGGAGCATTGTGATGACACGGTCATGGAACATTGTGATGACAAGAATTCTGGAGCATTGTGATGACAAGGGCCATGGAGCATTGTGATGACACGGTCATGGAACTTTGTGATGACAAGCAATCTGGAGCATTGTAATGACAAGGGCCATGGTGCATTGTGATGACACGGTCATGGAACTTTGTGATGACAAGCAATCTGGAGCATTGTGATGACAAGAATTCTGGAGCATTGTTACGACACGGTCATGGAACATTGTGATGACAAGAATTCTGGAGCATTGTGATGACAAGAATTCTGGAGCATTGTGACGACACGGTCATGGAACTTTGTGATGACAAGAAATATGGAGCATTGTGATGACAAGGGCCATGGAGAATTGTGATGACATGGTCATGGAACATTTTGATGACAAGAATTCTGGAGCATTTTGATGACACGTTCATGGAACATTGTGATGACAAAAATTATGGAGCATTGTGATGACACGGTCATGGAACATTGTGATGACAAGAATTATGGAGCATTGTGATGACACGGGCATGGAACATTGTGATGACAAGAATTCTGGAGCATTGTGATGACAAGGGCCATGGAGCATTGTGATGACACGGTCATGGAACATTGTGATGACAAGAATTCTGGAGCATTGTGATGACAAGGGCCATGGAGCATTGTGATGACATGGTCATGGAACATTGTGATGACAAGAATTTTGGAGCATTGTGATGAAAAGAGCCATGGTGCATTGAGATTACACGGTCATGGAACATTGTGATGACAAGCAATCTGGAGCTTTGTGATGACAAGGGCCATGGAGCATTGTGATGACACGGTCATGGAACATTGTGATGATTAGAATTCTGGAGCATTTTGATGACACGTTCATGGAACATTGTGATGACAAAAATTATGGAGCATTGTGATGACACGGTCATGGAACATTGTGATGACAAGAATTATGGAGCATTGTGATGATACGGTCATGGAACATTGTGATGACAAGAATTCTGGAGCATTGTGATGACAAGGGCCATGGAGCATTGTGATGACACGGTCATGGAACATTGTGATGACAAGAATTATGGAGCATTGTGATGACTCGGTCATGGAACATTGTGATGACAAGAATTCTGGAGCATTGTGATGACAAGGGCCATGGAGCATTGTGATGACACGGTCATGGAACATTGTGATGACAAGAACTCTGGAGCATTGTGATGACAAGGGCCATGCAGCATCGTGATGACACTGTCATGGAACATTGTGATGACAAGAATTCTGGAGCATTGTGATGACAAGAATTCTGGAGCATTGTGATGACACGGTCATGGAACATTGTGATGACAAGAAATATGGAGCATTGTGATGACAAGGGCCATGGAGTATTGTGATGACATGGTCATGGAACATTGTGATGACAAGAATTCTGGAGCATTGTGATGACACGGTCATGGAACATTGTGATGACAAAAATTATGGAGCATTGTGATGACACGGTCATGGAACATTGTGATGACAAGAATTATGGAGCATTGTGATGACACGGTCATGGAACATTGTGATGACAAGAATTCTGGAGCATTGTGATGACAAGGGCCATGGAGCATTGTGATGACACGGTCATGGAACATTTTGATGACAAGAATTATGGAGCATTGTGATGACACGGTCATGGAACATTGTGATGACAAGAATTAAGGAGCATTGTGATGAGAAGGGCCATGGAGCATTGTGATGACACGGTCATGGAACATTGTGATGACAAGAATTCTGGAGCATTGTGATGACAACGGCCATGGAGCATTGTGATGACACGGTCATGGAACATTGTGATGACAAGAATTCTGGAGCATTGTGATGACAAGGGCCATGGAGCATTGTGATGACACGGTCATGGAACTTTGTGATGACAAGCAATCTGGAGCATTGTGATGACCAGGGCCATGGAGCATTGTGATGACACGGTCATGGAACATTGTGATGACAAGAATTCTGGAGCATTGTGACGACACGGTCATGGAACATTGTGATGACAAGAAATATGGAGCATTGTGATGACAAGGGCCATGGAGCATTGTGATGATATGGTCATGGAACATTGTGATGACAAGAATTCTGGAGCATTTTGATGACACGTTCATGGAACATTGTGATGACAAAAATTATGGAGCATTGTGATGACACGGTCATGGAACATTGTGATGACAAGAATTATGGAGCATTGTGATGACACGGTCATGGAACATTGTGATGACAAGAATTCTGGAGCATTGTGATGACAAGGGCCATGGAGCATTGTGATGACACGGTCATGGAACATTGTGATGACAAGAATTATGGATCATTGTGATGACACGGTCATGGAACATTTTGATGACAAGAATTCTGGAGCATTGTGATGACAAGGGCCATGGAGCATTGTGATGACACGGTCATGGAACATTGTGATGACAAGAATTCTGGAGCATTGTGTTGACACGTTCATGGAACATTGTGATGACAAAAATTATGGAGCATTGTGATGACACGGTCATGGAACATTGTGATGACAAGAATTATGGAGCATTGTGATGACACGGTCATGGAACATTGTGATAACAAGAATTATGGAGCACTGTGATGACACGGTCATGGAACATTGTGATGACAAGAATTCTGGAGCATTGTGATGACAAGGGCCATGGAGCATTGTGATGACACGGTCATGGAACATTGTGATGACAAGAACTCTGGAGCATTGTGATGACAAGGGCCATGCAGCATCGTGATGACACGGTCATGGAACATTGTGATGACAAGAATTCTGGAGCATTGTGATGACAACGGCCATGGAGCATTGTGATGACACGGTCATGGAACATTGTGATGACAAGAATTCTGGAGCATTGTGATGACAAGGGCCATGGAGCATTGTGATGACACGGTCATGGAACATTGTGATGACAAGAACTCTGGAGCATTGTGATGACAAGGGCCATGCAGCATCGTGATGACACGGTCATGGAACATTGTGATGACAAGAATTATGGAGCATTGTGATGACTCGGTCATGGAACATTGTGATGACAAGAATTCTGGAGCATTGTGATGACAAGGGCCATGGAGCATTGTGATGACACGGTCATGGAACATTGTGATGACAAGAACTCTGGAGCATTGTGATGACAAGGGCCATGCAGCATCGTGATGACACGGTCATGGAACATTGTGATGACAAGAATTCTGGAGCATTGTGATGACAAGAATTCTGGAGCATTGTGATGACAGGGTCATGGAACATTGTGATGACAAGAAATATGGAGCATTGTGATGACAAGGGCCATGGAGTATTGTGATGACATGGTCATGGAACATTGTGATGACAAGAATTCTGGAGCATTGTGATGACACGGTCATGGAACATTGTGATGACAAAAATTATGGAGCATTGTGATGACACGGTCATGGAACATTGTGATGACAAGAATTATGGAGCATTGTGATGACACGGTCATGGAACATTGTGATGACAAGAATTCTGGAGCATTGTGATGACAAGGGCCATGGAGCATTGTGATGACACGGTCATGGAACATTGTGATGACAAGAATTATGGAGCATTGTGATGACACGGTCATGGAACATTGTGATGACAAGAATTAAGGAGCATTGTGATGAGAAGGGCCATGGAGCATTGTGATGACACGGTCATGGAACATTGTGATAACAAGAATTCTGGAGCATTGTGATGACAACGGCCATGGAGCATTGTGATGACACGGTCATGGAACATTGTGATGACAAGAATTCTGGAGCATTGTGATGACAAGGGCCATGGAGCATTGTGATGACACGGTCATGGAACTTTGTGATGACAAGCAATCTGGAGCATTGTGATGACCAGGGCCATGGAGCATTGTGATGACACGGTCATGGAACATTGTGATGACAAGAATTCTGGAGCATTGTGACGACACGGTCATGGAACATTGTGATGACAAGAAATATGGAGCATTGTGATGACAAGGGCCATGGAGCATTGTGATGATATGGTCATGGAACATTGTGATGACAAGAATTCTGGAGCATTTTGATGACACGTTCATGGAACATTGTGATGACAAAAATTATGGAGCATTGTGATGACACGGTCATGGAACATTGTGATTACAAGAATTATGGAGCATTGTGATGACACGGTCATGGAACATTGTGATGACAAGAATTCTGGAGCATTGTGATGACAAGGGCCATGGAGCATTGTGATGACACGGTCATGGAACATTGTGATGACAAGAATTATGGATCATTGTGATGACACGGTCATGGAACATTTTGATGACAAGAGTTCTGGAGCATTGTGATGACAAGGGCCATGGAGCATTGTGATGACACGGTCATGGAACATTGTGATGACAAGAATTATGGAGCATTGTGATGACACGGTCATGGAACATTGTGATGACAAGAATTAAGGAGCATTGTGATGAGAAGGGCCATGGAGCATTGTGATGACACGGTCATGGAACATTGTGATGACAAGAATTCTGGAGCATTGTGATGACAACGGCCATGGAGCATTGTGATGACACGGTCATGGAACATTGTGATGACAAGAATTCTGGAGCATTGTGATGACAAAAGCCATGGAGCATTGTGATGACACGGTCATGGAACTTTGTGATGACAAGCAATCTGGAGCATTGTGATGACAAGGGCCATGGTGCATTGTGATGACACGGTCATGGAACTTTGTGATGACAAGCAATCTGGAGCATTGTGATGACAAGAATTCTGGAGCATTGTGACGACACGGTCATGGAACATTGTGATGACAAGAATTCTGGAGCATTGTGATGACAAGAATTCTGGAGCATTGTGACGACACGGTCATGGAACATTGTGATGACAAGAAATATGGAGCATTGTGATGACAAGGGCCATGGAGCATTGTGATGACATGGTCATGGAACATTTTGATGACAAGAATTCTGGAGCATTTTGATGACACGTTCATGGAACATTGTGATGACAAAAATTATGGAGCATTGTGATGACACGGTCATGGAACATTGTGATGACAAGAATTATGGAGCATTGTGATGACACGGGCATGGAACATTGTGATGACAAGAATTCTGGAGCATTGTGATGACAAGGGCCATGGAGCATTGTGATGACACGGTCATGGAACATTGTGATGACAAGAATTCTGGAGCATTGTGATGACAAGGGCCATGGAGCATTGTGATGACATGGTCATGGAACATTGTGATGACAAGAATTTTGGAGCATTTTGATGAAAAGATCCATGGTGCATTGAGATAACACGGTCATGGAACATTGTGATGACAAGCAATCTGGAGCTTTGTGATGACAAGGGCCATGGAGCATTGTGATGACACGGTCATGGAACATTGTGATGACAAGAATTCTGGAGCATTTTGATGACACGTTCATGGAACATTGTGATGACAAAAATTATGGAGCATTGTGATGACACGGTCATGGAACATTGTGATGACAAGAATTATGGAGCATTGTGATGATACGGTCATGGAACATTGTGATGACAAGAATTATGGAGCATTGTGATGACAAGGGCCATGGAGCATTGTGATGACACGGTCATGGAACATTGTGATGACAAGAATTATGGAGCATTGTGATGACACGGTCATGGAACATTGTGATGACAAGAATTAAGGAGCATTGTGATGACAAGGGCCATGGAGCATTGTGATGACACGGTCATGGAACATAGTGATGACAAGAATTTTGGAGCATTGTGATTAAAACGGCCATGGAGCATTGTGATGACACGGTCATGGAACATTGTGATGACAAAAATTATGGAGCATTGTGATGACACGATCATGGAACATTGTGATGACAAGAATTATGGAGCATTGTGATGACACGGTCATGGAACATTGTGATGACAAGAATTATGGAGCATTGTGATGACACGGTCATGGAACATTGTGATGACAAGAATTATGGAGCATTGTGATGACTCGGTCATGGAACATTGTGATGACAAGAATTCTGGAGCATTGTGATGACAAGGGCCATGGAGCATTGTGATGACACGGTCATGGAACATTGTGATGACAAGAACTCTGGAGCATTGTGATGACAAGGGCCATGCAGCATCGTGATGACACGGTCATTGAACATTGTGATGACAAGAATTCTGGAGCATTGTGATGACAAGAATTCTGGAGCATTGTGATGACACGGTCATGGAACATTGTGATGACAAGAAATATGGAGCATTGTGATGACAAGGGCCATGGAGTATTGTGATGACATGGTCATGGAACATTGTGATGACAAGAATTCTGGAGCATTGTGATGACACGGTCATGGAACATTGTGATGACAAAAATTATGGAGCATTGTGATGACACGGTCATGGAACATTGTGATGACAAGAATTATGGAGCATTGTGATGACACGGTTATGGAACATTGTGATGACAAGAATTCTGGAGCATTGTGATGACAAGGGCCATGGAGCATTGTGATGACACGGTCATGGAACATTGTGATGACAAGAATTATGGAGCATTGTGATGACACGGTCATGGAACATTGTAATGACAAGAATTAAGGAGCATTGTGATGAGAAGGGCCATGGAGCATTGTGATGACACGGTCATGGAACATTGTGATGACTAGAATTCTGGAGCATTGTGATGACAACGGCCATGGAGCATTGTGATGACACGGTCATGGAACATTGTGATGACAAGAATTCTGGAGCATTGTGATGACAAGGGCCATGGAGCATTGTGATGACACGGTCATGGAACTTTGTGATGACAAGCAATCTGGAGCATTGTGATGACAAGGGCCATGGTGCATTGTGATGACACGGTCATGGAACTTTGTGATGACAAGCAATCTGGAGCATTGTGATGACCAGGGCCATGGAGCATTGTGATGACACGGTCAATGAACATTGTGATGACAAGAATTCTGGAGCATTGTGATGACAAGAATTCTGGAGCATTGTGATAACACGGTCATGGAACATTGTGATGACAAGAATTCTGGAGCATTGTGATGACACGGTCATGGAACATTGTGATGACAATAATTATGGAGCATTGTGATGACACGGTCATGGAACATTGTGATGACAAGAATTATGGAGCATTGTGATGACACGGTCATGGAACATTGTGATGACAAAAATTATAGAGCATTGTGATGACAGGGTCATGGAACATTGTGATGACAAGAATTATGGAGCATTGTGATGACACGGTCATGGAACATTGTGATGACAAGAATTCTGGGGCATTGTGATGACAAGGGCCATGGAGCACTGTGATGACACGGTCATGGAACATTGTGATGACAAGAGTTCTGGAGCATTGTGATGACAAGGGCCATGGAGCATTGTGATGACACGGTCATGGAACATTGTGATGACAATAATTCTGGAGCATTGTGATGACAAGGGCCATGGAGCATTGTGATGACACGGTCATGGAACTTTGTGATGACAAGCAATCTGGAGCATTGTGATGACAAGGATTCTGGAGCATTGTGATGACACGGTCATGGAACATTGAGATGACAAGAATTCTGGAGCATTGTGATGACAAGGGCCATGGAGCATTGTGATGACACGGTCATGGAACATTGTGATGACAAGAATTATGGAGCATTGTGATGACACGGTCATGGAACATTGTGATGAGAAGAATTAAGGAGCATTGTGATGACAAGGGAAATGGAGCATTGTGATGACACGGTCATGGAACATTGTGATGACAAGAATTTTGGAGCATTGTGATGACCACGGCCATGGAGCATTGTGATGACACGGTCATGGAACGTTGTGATGACAAGAATTCTGGAGCATTGTGATGACAAGGGCCATGGTGCATTGTGAAGACACGGTCATGGAACTTTGTGATGACAAGCAATCTGGAGCATTGTGATGACCAGGGCCATGGAGCATTGTGATGACACGGTCATGGAACATTGTGATGACAAGTATTCTGGAGCATTGTGATGACAAGAATTCTGGAGCATTGTGATGACACGGGCATGGAACATTGTGATGACAAGAAATATGGAGCATTGTGATGACATGGTCATGGAACATTGTGATGACAAGAATTATGGAGCATTGTGATGACACGGTCATGGAACATTGTGATGACAAGAATTCTGGAGCATTGTGATGACACGTTCATGGAACATTGTGATGCCAAAAATTATGGAGCATTGTAATGACACGGTCATGGAACATTGTGATGACAAGAATTATGGAGCATTGTGATGACACGGTCATGGAACATTGTGATGACAAGAATTATGGAGCATTGTGATGACACGGTCATGGAACATTGTGATGACAAGAATTATGGAGCATTGTGATGACACGGTCATGGAACATTGTGATGACAAGAATTATGGAGCATTGTGATGACACGGTCATGGAACATTGTGATGACAAGAATTCTGGAGCATTGTGATGACAAGGGCCATGGAGCATTGTGATGACACGGTCATGGAACATTGTGATGACAACAACTCTGGAGCATTGTGATGACAAGGGCCATGCAGCATCGTGATGACACGGTCATGGAACATTGTGATGACAAGAATTCTGGAGCATTGTGATGACACGGTCATGGAACATTGTGATGACAAGAAATATGGAGCATTGTGATGACAAGGGCCATGGAGTATTGTGATGACATGGTCATGGAACATTGTGATGACAAGAATTCTGGAGCATTGTGATGACACGGTCATGGAACTTTGTGATGACAAAAATTATGGAGCATTGTGATGACACGGTCATGGAACATTGTGATGACAAGAATTATGGAGCATTGTGATGACACGGTCATGGAACATTGTGATGACAAGAATTCTGGAGCTTTGTGATGACAAGGGCCATGGAGCATTGTGATGACACGGTCATGGAACATTGTGATGAGAAGAATTATGGAGCATTGTGATGACACGGTCATGGAACATTGTGATGACAAGAATTAAGGAGCATTGTGATGAGAAGGGCCATGGAGCATTGTGATGACACGGTCATGGAACATTGTGATGACAAGAATTCTGGAGCATTGTGATGACAACGGCCATGGAGCATTGTGATGACACGGTCATGGAACATTGTGATGACAAGAATTCTGGAGCATTGTGATGACAAGGGCCATGGAGCATTGTGATGACACGGTCATGGAACTTTGTGATGACAAGCAATCTGGAGCATTGTGATGACAAGGGCCATGGTGCATTGTGATGACACGGTCATGGAACTTTGTGATGACAAGCAATCTGGAGCATTGTGATGACCAGGGCCATGGAGCATTGTGATGACAAGGGCCATAGAGCATTGTGATGACACGGTCATGGAACATTTTGATGCCAAGAATTCTGGAGCATTGTGATGACAAGCGCCATGGAGAATTGTGATGACATGGTCATGGACCATTGTGATGATAAGAATTCTGGAGCATTGTGATGACAAGTGTCATGGAGCATTGTAATGAAACTTTTCATTGTGCACCGTGATGACAAGGGGGATGGAGTATTGTGATGAAACTGGTCCTGGAGCATTGGGATAACAAAAGCCATTGAGCATTGTGATGACAGGCATCATGGAGCATTGTGAAGAAAGGGGTCATGGGGAATTGTAATGACAATAGAGAAATGTGATGAAAATGGTCAGCAAGCAAAGTGATTAAAGTGTTCACTTAGAATTGTCACGAAAAAATATATAGAGCATTGTGATGACAAAGGTCATGGAGAACTGTGATTACCAGGGTCATTTAGCATTGAGATGACACGGTCATGGAACATTGTGATGACAAGAATTATGGAGCATTGTGATGACACGGTCATGGAACATTGTGATGACAAGAATTAAGGAGCATTGTGATGACAAGGGCCATGGAGCATTGTGATGTCACGGTCATGGAACATTGTGATGACAAGAATTCTGGAGCATTGTGATGACAAGGGCCATGGTGCATTGTGATGACACGGTCATGGAACTTTGTGATGACAAGCAATCTGGAGCATTGTGATGACCAGGGCCATGGAGCATTGTGATGACACGGTCAATGAACATTGTGATGACAAGAATTCTGGAGCATTGTGATGACAAGAATTCTGGAGCATTGTGATAACTCAGTCATGGAACATTGTGATGACAAGAATTCTGGAGCATTGTGATGACACGGTCATGGAACATTGTGATGACAAAAATTATGGAGCATTGTGATGACACGGTCATGGAACATTGTGATGACAAGAATTATGGAGCATTGTGATGATACGGTCATGGAACATTGTGATGACAAAAATTATAGAGCATTGTGATGACAGGGTCATGGAACATTGTGATGACAAGAATTATGGAGCATTGTGATGACACGGTCATGGAACATTGTGATGACAAGAATTCTGGGGCATTGTGATGACAAGGGCCATGGAGCACTGTGATGACACGGTCATGGAACATTGTGATGACAAGAGTTCTGGAGCATTGTGATGACAAGGGCCATGGAGCATTGTGATGACACGGTCATGGAACATTGTGATGACAATAATTCTGGAGCATTGTGATGACAAGGGCCATGGAGCATTGTGATGACACGGTCATGGAACTTTGTGATGACAAGCAATCTGGAGCATTGTGATGACAAGGATTCTGGAGCATTGTGATGACACGGTCATGGAACATTGTGATGACAAGAATTCTGGAGCATTGTGATGACAAGGGCCATGCAGCATTGTGATGACACGGTCATGGAACATTGTGATGACAAGAATTATGGAGCATTGTGATGACACGGTCATGGAACATTGTGATGAGAAGAATTAAGGAGCATTGTGATGACAAGGGCCATGGAGCATTGTGATGACACGGTCATGGAACATTGTGATGAGAAGAATTATGGAGCATTGTGATGACACGGTCATGGAACATTGTGATGACAAGAATTAAGGAGCATTGTGATGAGAAGGGCCATGGAGCATTGTGATGACACGGTCATGGAACATTGTGATGACAAGAATTCTGGAGCATTGTGATGACAACGGCCATGGAGCATTGTGATGACACGGTCATGGAACATTGTGATGACAAGAATTCTGGAGCATTGTGATGACAAGGGCCATGGAGCATTGTGATGACACGGTCATGGAACTTTGTGATGACAAGCAATCTGGAGCATTGTGATGACAAGGGCCATGGTGCATTGTGATGACACGGTCATGGAACTTTGTGATGACAAGCAATCTGGAGCATTGTGATGACCAGGGCCATGGAGCATTGTGATGACAAGGGCCATAGAGCATTGTGATGACACGGTCATGGAACATTTTGATGCCAAGAATTCTGGAGCATTGTGATGACAAGCGCCATGGAGAATTGTGATGACATGGTCATGGACCATTGTGATGATAAGAATTCTGGAGCATTGTGATGACAAGTGTCATGGAGCATTGTAATGAAACTTTTCATTGTGCACCGTGATGACAAGGGGGATGGAGTATTGTGATGAAACTGGTCCTGGAGCATTGGGATAACAAAAGCCATTGAGCATTGTGATGACAGGCATCATGGAGCATTGTGAAGAAAGGGGTCATGGGGAATTGTAATGACAATAGAGAAATGTGATGAAAATGGTCAGCAAGCAAAGTGATTAAAGTGTTCACTTAGAATTGTCACGAAAAAATATATAGAGCATTGTGATGACAAAGGTCATGGAGAACTGTGATTACCAGGGTCATTTAGCATTGAGATGACACGGTCATGGAACATTGTGATGACAAGAATTATGGAGCATTGTGATGACACGGTCATGGAACATTGTGATGACAAGAATTAAGGAGCATTGTGATGACAAGGGCCATGGAGCATTGTGATGTCACGGTCATGGAACATTGTGATGACAAGAATTCTGGAGCATTGTGATGACAAGGGCCATGGTGCATTGTGATGACACGGTCATGGAACTTTGTGATGACAAGCAATCTGGAGCATTGTGATGACCAGGGCCATGGAGCATTGTGATGACACGGTCAATGAACATTGTGATGACAAGAATTCTGGAGCATTGTGATGACAAGAATTCTGGAGCATTGTGATAACTCATTCATGGAACATTGTGATGACAAGAATTCTGGAGCATTGTGATGACACGGTCATGGAACATTGTGATGACAAAAATTATGGAGCATTGTGATGACACGGTCATGGAACATTGTGATGACAAGAATTATGGAGCATTGTGATGATACGGTCATGGAACATTGTGATGACAAAAATTATAGAGCATTGTGATGACAGGGTCATGGAACATTGTGATGACAAGAATTATGGAGCATTGTGATGACACGGTCATGGAACATTGTGATGACAAGAATTCTGGGGCATTGTGATGACAAGGGCCATGGAGCACTGTGATGACACGGTCATGGAACATTGTGATGACAAGAGTTCTGGAGCATTGTGATGACAAGGGCCATGGAGCATTGTGATGACACGGTCATGGAACATTGTGATGACAATAATTCTGGAGCATTGTGATGACAAGGGCCATGGAGCATTGTGATGACACGGTCATGGAACTTTGTGATGACAAGCAATCTGGAGCATTGTGATGACAAGGATTCTGGAGCATTGTGATGACACGGTCATGGAACATTGTGATGACAAGAATTCTGGAGCATTGTGATGACAAGGGCCATGCAGCATTGTGATGACACGGTCATGGAACATTGTGATGACAAGAATTATGGAGCATTGTGATGACACGGTCATGGAACATTGTGATGAGAAGAATTAAGGAGCATTGTGATGACAAGGGCCATGGAGCATTGTGATGACACGGTCATGGAACATTGTGATGACAAGAATTTTGGAGCATTGTGATGACAACGGCCATGGAGCATTGTGATGACACGGTCATGGAACATTGTGATGACAAGAATTCTGGAGCATTATGATGACCACGGCCATGGAGCATTGTGATGACACGGTCATGGAACGTTGTGATGACAAGAATTCTGGAGCATTGTGATGACAAGGGCCATGGTGCATTGTGAAGACACGGTCATGGAACTTTGTGATGACAAGCAATCTGGAGCATTGTGATGACCAGGGCCATGGAGCATTGTGATGACACGGTCATGGAACATTGTGATGACAAGAATTCTGGAGCATTGTGATGACAAGAATTCTGGAGCATTGTGATGACACGGTCATGGAACATTGTGATGACAAGAAATATGGAGCATTGTGATGACATGGTCATGGAACATTGTGATGACAAGAATTATGGAGCATTGTGATGACACGGTCATGGAACATTGTGATGACAAGAATTCTGGAGCATTGTGATGACACGTTCATGGAACATTGTGATGCCAAAAATTATGGAGCATTGTAATGACACGGTCATGGAACATTGTGATGACAAGAATTATGGAGCATTGTGATGACACGGTCATGGAACATTGTGATGACAAGAATTATGGAGCATTGTGATGACACGGTCATGGAACATTGTGATGACAAGAATTATGGAGCATTGTGATGACACGGTCATGGAACATTGTGATGACAAGAATTCTGGAGCATTGTGATGACAAGGGCCATGGAGCATTGTGATGACACGGTCATGGAACATTGTGATGACAAGAACTCTGGAGCATTGTGATGACAAGGGCCATGCAGCATCGTGATGACACGGTCATGGAACATTGTGATGACAAGAATTCTGGAGCATTGTGATGACAAGAATTCTGGAGCATTGTGATGACACGGTCATGGAACATTGTGATGACAAGAAATATGGGGCATTGTGATGACAAGGGCCATGGAGTATTGTGATGACATGGTCATGGAACATTGTGATGACAAGAATTCTGGAGCATTGTGATGACACGGTCATGGAACATTGTGATGACAAAAATTATGGAGCATTTTGATGACACGGTCAGAGAACATTGTGATGACAAGAATTATGGAGCATTGTGATGACACGGTCATGGAACATTGTGATGACAAGAATTCTGGAGCTTTGTGATGACAAGGGCCATGGAGCATTGTGATGACACGGTCATGGAACATTGTGATGAGAAGAATTATGGAGCATTGTGATGACACGGTCATGGAACATTGTGATGACAAGAATTAAGGAGCATTGTGATGAGAAGGGCCATGGAGCATTGTAATGACACGGTCATGGAACATTGTGATGACAAGAATTCTGGAGCATTGTGATGACAACGGCCATGGAGCATTGTGATGACACGGTCATGGAACATTGTGATGACAAGAATTCTGGAGCATTGTGATGACAAGGGCCATGGAGCATTGTGATGACACGGTCATGGAACTTTGTGATGACAAGTAATCTGGAGCATTGTGATGACAAGGGCCATGGTGCATTGTGATGACACGGTCATGGAACTTTGTGATGACAAGCAATCTGGAGCATTGTGATGACCAGGGCCATGGAGCATTGTGATGACACGGTCATGGAACATTGTGATGACAAGAATTCTGGAGCATTGTGACGACACGGTCATGGAACATTGTGATGACAAAAATTATGGAGCATTGTGATGACACGGTCATGGAACATTGTGATGACAAAAATTATGGAGCCTTGTGATGACACGGTCATGGAACATTGTGATGACAAGAATTCTGGAGCATTGTGATGACAAGGGCCAAGGAGCATTGTGATGACACGGTCATGGAACTTTGTGATGATAAGCAATCTGGAGCATTGTGATGACCAGGGCCATGGAGCATTGTGATGACACGGTCAATGAACATTGTGATGACAAGAATTCTGGAGCATTGTGATGACAAGAATTCTGGATCATTGTGATAACACGGTCATGGAACATTGTGATGACAAGAATTCTGGAGCATTATGATGACAACGGCCATGGAGCATTGTGATGACAAAAATTATGGAGCATTGTGATGACACGGTCATGGAACATTGTGATGACAAGAATTCTGGAGCATTGTGATGACACGTTCATGGAACATTGTGATGACAAAAATTATGGAGCATTGTGATGACACGGTCATGGAACATTGTGATGACAAGAATTATGGAGCATTGTGATGACAAGGGCCATGGAGCATTGTGATGACACGGTCATGGAATATTGTGATGACAAGTATTCTGGAGCATTCTGATGACACGGTCAGGGAACATTGTGATGACAAAAATTATGGAGCCTTGTGATGACACGGTCATGGAACATTGTGATGACAAGAATTCTGGAGCATTGTGATGACAAGGGCCAAGGAGCATTGTGATGACACGGTCATGGAACTTTGTGATGATAAGCAATCTGGAGCATTGTGATGACCAGGGCCATGGAGCATTGTGATGACACGGTCAATGAACATTGTGATGACAAGAATTCTGGAGCATTGTGATGACAAGAATTCTGGATCATTGTGATAACACGGTCATGGAACATTGTGATGACAAGAATTCTGGAGCATTATGATGACAACGGCCATGGAGCATTGTGATGACAAAAATTATGGAGCATTGTGATGACACGGTCATGGAACATTGTGATGACAAGAATTCTGGAGCATTATGATGACACGTTCATGGAACATTGTGATGACAAAAATTATGGAGCATTGTGATGACACGGTCATGGAACATTGTGATGACAAGAATTATGGAGCATTGTGATGACACGGTCATGGAACATTGTGATAACAAGAATTATGGAGCATTGTGATGACACGGTCATGGAACATTGTGATGACAAGAATTCTGGAGCATTGTGATAACAAGGGCCATGGAGCATTGTGATGACACGGTCATGGAATATTGTGATGACAAGAACTCTGGAGCATTGTGATGACAAGGGCCATGCAGCCTCGTGATGACACGGTCATGGAACATTGTGATGACAAGAATTCTGGAGCATTGTGATGACAAGAATTCTGGAGCATTGTGATGACACGGTCATGGAACATTGTGATGACAAGAAATATGGAGCATTGTGATGACAAGGGCCATGGAGTATTGTGATGACATGGTCATGGAACATTGTGATGACAAGAATTCTGGAGCATTTTGATGACACGTTCATGGAACATTGTGATGACAAAAATTATGGAGCATTGTGATGACACGGTCATGGAAAATTGTGATGAGAAGAATTATGGAGCATTTTGATGACACGGTCATGGAACATTGTGATGACAAGAATTCTGGAGCATTGTGATGACAAGGGCCATGGAGCATTGTGATGACACGGTCATGGAACATTGTGATGACAAGAATTATGGATCATTGTGATGACACGGTCATGGAACATTTTGATGACAAGAATTCTGGATCATTGTGATGACAAGGGCCATGGAGCATTGTGATGACACGGTCATGGAACATTGTGATGACAAGAATTCTGGAGCATTGTGATGACAAGGGCCATGGAGCATTGTGATGACATGGTCATGGAACATTGTGATGACAAGAATTTTGGAGCATTGTGATGAAAAGAGCCATGGTGCATTGAGATTACACGGTCATGGAACATTGTGATGACAAGCAATCTGGAGCTTTGTGATGACAAGGGCCATGGAGCATTGTGATGACAAGTGTCATGGAGCATTGTAATGAATATTTTCATTGTGCACCGTGATGAAAAGGGGGATGGAGTATTTTGATGAAACTGGTCCTGGAGCATTGTGGTAACAAAAGCCATTGAGCATTGTGATGAGAGGCATCATGGAGCATTGTGAAGAAATGGGTCATGGGGAATTGTAATGAGAATAGAGAAATGTGATGAAAATGGTCAGCAAGCGAAGTGATTAAAGTGGTCATTAAGAATTGACATGAAAAACTATATAGAGCATTGTGATGACAAAGGTCATGGAGAACTGTGATTACCAGGGTCATTTAGCATTGTGATGACACGGTCATGGAACATTGTGATGACAAGAATTATGGAGCATTGTGATGACAAGGGCCATGGTGCATTGTGATGACACGGTCATGGAACTTTGTGATGACAAGAATTCTGGAGATTTGTGATGACAAGGGCCATGGAGCATTGTGATGACACGGTCATGGAACATTGTGATGACAAGAATTATGGAGCATTGTGATGACACGGTCATGGAACATTGTGATGACAAGAATTCTGGAGCATTGTGATGACAAGGGCCATGGAGCATTGTGATGACACGGTCATGGAACATTGTGATGACAAGAATTCTGGAGCATTGTGATGACAAGTGCCATGGAGCATTGTGATGACACGGTCATGGAACATTGTGATGACAAGAATTATGGAGCATTGTGATGACACGGTCATGGAAGATTGTGATGACAAGAATTAAGGAGCATTGTGATGAAAAGGGCCATGGAGCATTGTGATGACACGGTCATGGAACATTGTGATGACAAGAATTCTGGAGCATTGTGATGACACGGTCATGGAACATTGTGATGACAAAAATTATGGAGCATTGTGATGACACGGTTATGGAACATTGTGATGACAAGAATTATGGAGCATTGTGATGACACGGTCATGGAACATTGTGATGACAAAAATTATAGAGCTTTGCGATGACACGGTCATAGAACATTGTGATGACAAGAATTCTGGAGCATTGTGATGACAAGGGCCATGGAGCATTGTGATGACACGGTCATGGAACATTGTGATGACAATAATTCTGGAGCATTGTGATGACAAGGGCCATGGTGCATTGTGATGACACGGTCATGGAACATTGTGATGGCAATAATTCTGGAGCATTGTGATGACAAGGGCCATGGTGCATTGTGATGACACGGTCATGGAACATTGTGATGACAAGAATTCTGGAGCATTGTGATGACAAGGGCCATGGAGCATTGTGATGACACGGTCATGGAACATTGTGATGACAAGAATTCTGGAGCATTGTGATGACAAGGGCCATGGAGCATTGTGATGACACGGTCATGGAACATTGTGATGACAATAATTGTGGAGCATTGTGATGACAAGGGCCATGGTGCATTGTGATGACACGGTCATGGAACATTGTGATGACAAGAATTCTGGAGCATTGTGATGACAAGAATTCTGAAGCATTGTGATGACACGGTCATAAAACATTGTGATGACAAGAAATATGGAGCATTGTGATGACATGGGCCATGGAGCATTCTGATGACATGGTCATGGAACATTGTGATGACAAGAATTCTGGAGCATTGTGATGACACGGTCATGGAACATTGTGATGACAAGAATTATGGAGCATTGTGATGACACGGTCATGGAACATTGTGATGACAAGAATTCTGGAGCATTGTGATGACAAGGGCCATGGAGCATTGTAATGAATCTTTTCATTGTGCACCGTGATAACAAGGGGTATGGAGTATTGTGATGAAACTGGTCCTGGAGCATTGTGATAACAAAAGCCATTGAGCAATGTGATGAGAGGCATCATGGAGCATTGTGAAGAAAGGGGTCATGGGGAATTGTAATGACAATAGAAAAATGTGATGAAAATGGTCAGCAAGCAAAGTGATTAAAGTGGTCATTTAGAATTGTCATGAAAAACTATATAGAGCATTGTGATGACAAAGGTCATCGAGAACTGTGATGACCAGGGTCATTTAGCATTGTGATGACACGGTCATGGAACATTGTGATGACAAGAATTGTGGAGCATTGTGATGACACGGTCATGGAACATTGTAATGAAAAGAAATCTGGAGCATTGTGATGACAAGGGCCATAGAGCATTGTGATGACACGGTCATGGAACATTTTGATGACAAGAATTCTGGAGCATTGTGATGACAAGGGCCATGGAGAATTGTGATGACATGGTCATGGAACATTGTGATGATAAGAGTTCTGGAGCATTGTGATGACAAGTGTCATGGAGCATTGTAATGAAACTTTTCATTGTGCACCGTGATGACAAGGGGGATGGAGTATTGTGATAAAACTAGTCCTGGAGCATTGTGATAACAAAAGCCATTGAGCATTGTGATGACAGGCATCATGGAGCATTGTGAAGAAAGGGGTCATGGGGAATTGTAATGACAATAGAGAAATGTGATGAAAATGGTCAGCAAGCAAAGTGATTAAAGTGTTCACTTAGAATTGTCACGAAAAACTATATAGAGCATTGTGATGACAAAGGTCATGGAGAACTGTGATTACCAGGGTCATTTAGCATTGAGATGACACGGTCATGGAACATTGTGATGACAAGAATTATGGAGCATTGTGATGACACGGTCATGGAACATTGTGATGACAAGAATTAAGGAGCATTGTGATGACAAGGGCCATGGAGCATTGTGATGTCACGGTCATGGAACATTGTGATGACAAGAATTCTGGAGCATTGTGATGACAAGGGCCATGGTGCATTGTGATGACACGGTCATGGAACTTTGTGATGACAAGCAATCTGGAGCATTGTGATGACCAGGGCCATGGAGCATTGTGATGACATGGTCAATGAACATTGTGATGACAAGAATTCTGGAGCATTGTGATGACAAGAATTCTGGAGCATTGTGATGACAAGTGTCATGGAGCATTGTAATGAAACTTTTCATTGTGCACCGTGATGACAAGGGGGATGGAGTATTGTGAAGAAACTGGTCCTGGAGCATTGTGATAACAAAAGCCATTGAGCATTGTGATGACAGGCATCATGGAGCATTGTGAAGAAAGGGGTCATGGGGAATTGTAATGACAATAGAGAAATGTGATGAAAATGGTCAGCAAGCAAAGTGATTAAAGTGGTCATTTAGAATTGTCATGAAAAACTATATAGAGCATTGTGATGACAAAGGTCATGGAACATTGTGATGACAAGAATTCTGGAGCATTGTAATGACACGGTCATGGAACATTGTGATGACAAGAATTCTGGAGCATTGTGATGAGAAGTGTCATGGTGCATTGTGATGACACAGTCATGGAACTTTGTGATGACAAGCAATCTGGAGCATTGTGATGACAAGGGCCATGGAGCATTGTGATGACACGGTCATGGAACATTGTGATGACAAGAATTCTGGACCATTGTGATGACAAGGGCCATGGTGCATTGTGATGACACAGTCATGGAACTTTGTGATGACAAGCAATCTGGAGCATTGTGATGACAAGGGCCATGGAGCATTGTGATGACACGGTCATGGAACTTTGTGATGACAAGCAATCTGGAGCATTGTGATGACCAGGGCCATGGTGCATTGTGATGACACGGTCATGGAACATTGTGATGACAACAATTCTGGAGCATTGTGATGAAAAGAATTCTGGAGCATTGTGATGACACGGTCATGGAACATTGTGATGACAAGAAATATGGAGCATTGTGATGACATGGTCATGGAACATTGTGATGACAAGAATTCTGGAGCATTGTGATGACACGTTCATGGAACATTGTGATGACAAAAATTATGGAGCATTGTGATGACACGGTCATGGAACACTGTGATGACAAGAATTATGGAGCATTGTGATGACACGGTCTTGGAACATTGTGATGACAAGAAATATGGAGCATTGTGATGACATGGTCATGGAACATTGTGATGACAAGAATTCTGGAGCATTGTGATGACAAGGGCCATGGAGCATTGTGACGACACGGTCATGGAACATTGTGATGACAAGAAATATGGAGCATTGTGATGACAAGGGCCATGGAGCATTGTGATGACATGGTCATGGAACATTGTGATGACAAGAATTCTGGAGCATTGTGATGACAAGTTCATGGAACATTGTGATGACAAAAATTATGGAGCATTGTGATGACACGGTCATGGAACATTGTGATGACAAGAATTATGGAGCATTGTGATGACACGGTCATGGAACATTGTGATGACAAGAATTAAGGAGCATTATGATGACAAGGGCCATGGAGCATTGTGATGACACGGTCATGGAACATTGTGATGACAAGAATTCTGGAGCATTGTGATGACAACGGCCATGGAGCATTGTGATGACACGGTCATGGAACATTGTGATGACAAGAATTATGGAGAATTGTGATGACACGGTCATGGAACATTGTAATGAAAAGAAATCTGGAGCATTGTGATGACAAGGGCCATGGAGCATTGTGATGACACGGTCATGGAACATTGTAATGAAAAGGAATCTGGAGCATTGTGATGACAAGGGCCATAGAGCATTGTGATGACACGGTCATGGAACATTTTGATGACAAGAATTCTGGAGCATTGTGATGACAAGGGCCATGGAGAATTGTGATGACATGGTCATGGACCATTGTGATGATAAGAATTCTGTAGCATTGTGATGACAAGTGTCATGGAGCATTGTAATGAAACTTTTCATTGTGCACCGTGATGACAAGGGGGATGGAGTATTGTGATGAAACTGGTCCTGGAGCATTGTGATAACAAAAGCCATTGAGCATTGTGATGACAGGCATCATGGAGCATTGTGAAGAAAGGGGTCATGGGGAATTGTAATGACAATAGAGAAATGTGATGAAAATGGTCAGCAAGCAAAGTGATTAAAGTGTTCACTTAGAATTGTCACGAAAAACTATATAGAGCATTGTGATGACAAAGGTCATGGAGAACTGTGATTACCAGGGTCATTTAGCATTGAGATGACACGGTCATGGAACATTGTGATGACAAGAATTATGGAGCATTGTGATGACACGGTCATGGAAATTGTGATGACAAGAATTAAGGAGCATTGTGATGACAAGGGCCATGGAGCATTGTGATGTCACGGTCATGGAACATTGTGATGACAAGAATTCTGGAGCATTGTGATGACAAGGGCCATGGTGCATTGTGATGACCCGGTCATGGAACTTTGTGATGACAAGCAATCTGGAGCATTGTGATGACCAGGGCCATGGAGCATTGTGATGACACGGTCAATGAACATTGTGATGACAAGAATTCTGTAGCATTGTGATGACAAGAATTCTGGAGCATTGTGATAACACGGTCATGGAACATTGTGATGACAAGAATTCTGGAGCATTGTGATGACACGGTCATGGAACATTGTGATGACAATAATTATGGAGCATTGTGATGACACGGTCATGGAACATTGTGAAGACAAGAATTATGGAGCATTGTGATGACACGGTCATGGAACATTGTGATGACAAAAATTATAGAGCATTGTGATGACAGGGTCATGGAACATTGTGATGACAAGAATTATGGAGCATTGTGATGACACGGTCATGGAACATTGTGATGACAAGAATTCTGGGGCATTGTGATGACAAGGGCCATGGAGCACTGTGATGACATGGTCATGGAACATTGTGATGACAAGAGTTCTGGAGCATTGTGATGACAAGGGCCATGGAGCATTGTGATGACACGGTCATGGAACATTGTGATGACAATAATTCTGGAGCATTGTGATGACAAGGGCCATGGAGCATTGTGATGACACGGTCATGGAACTTTGTGATGACAAGCAATCTGGAGCATTGTGATGACAAGGATTCTGGAGCATTGTGATGACACGGTCATGGAACATTGTGATGACAAGAATTCTGGAGCATTGTGATGACAAGGGCCATGGAGCATTGTGATGACACGGTCATGGAACATTGTGATGACAAGAATTATGGAGCATTGTGATGACACGGTCATGGAACATTGTGATGAGAAGAATTAAGGAGAATTGTGATGACAAGGGCCATGGAGCATTGTGATGACACGGTCATGGAACATTGTGATGAAAAGAATTTTGGAGCATTGTGATGACAACGGCCATGGAGCATTGTGATGACACGGTCATGGAACATTGTGATGACAAGAATTCTGGAGCATTGTGATGACCACGTCCATGGAGCATTGTGATGACACGGTCATGGAACGTTGTGATGACAAGAATTCTGGAGCATTGTGATGACAAGGGCCATGGTGCATTGTGAAGACACGGTCATGGAACTTTGTGATGACAAGCAATCTGGAGCATTGTGATGACCAGGGCCATGGAGCATTGTGATGACACGGTCATGGAACATTGTGATGACAAGAATTCTGGAGCATTGTGATGACAAGAATTCTGGAGCATTGTGATGACACGGTCATGGAACATTGTGATGACAAGAAATATGGAGCATTGTGATGACATGGTCATGGAACATTGTGATGACAAGAATTATGGAGCATTGTGATGACACGGTCATGGAACATTGTGATGACAAGAATTCTGGAGCATTGTGATGACACGTTCATGGAACATTGTGATGACAAAAATTATGGAGCATTGTGATGACACGGTCATGGAACATTGTGATGACAAGAATTATGGAGCATTGTGATGACACTGTCATGGAACATTGTGATGACAAGAATTATGGAGCATTGTGATGACACGGTCATGGAACATTGTGATGACAAGAATTATGGAGCATTGTGATGACACGGTCATGGAACATTGTGATGACAAGAATTCTGGAGCATTGTGATGACAACGGCCATGGAGCATTGTGATGACACGGTCATGGAACATTGTGATGACAAGAATTATGGAGCATTGTGATGACACGGTCATGGAACATTGTAATGAAAAGAAATCTGGAGCATTGTGATGACACGGTCATGGAACATTGTGATGACAAGAATTCTGGAGCATTGTGATGACAAGAATTCTGGAGCATTGTGATGACACGGTCATGGAACATTGTGATGACAAGAAATATGGAGCATTGTGATGACATGGTCATGGAACATTGTGATGACAAGAATTATGGAGCATTGTGATGACACGGTCATGGAACATTGTGATGACAAGAATTCTGGAGCATTGTGATGACACGTTCATGGAACATTGTGATGCCAAAAATTATGGAGCATTGTAATGACACGGTCATGGAACATTGTGATGACAAGAATTATGGAGCATTGTGATGACACGGTCATGGAACATTGTGATGACAAGAATTATGGAGCATTGTGATGACACGGTCATGGAACATTGTGATGACAAGAATTATGGAGCATTGTGATGACACGGTCATGGAACATTGTGATGACAAGAATTCTGGGGCATTGTGATCACAAGGGCCATGGAGCACTGTGATGACACGGTCATGGAACATTGTGATGACAAGAGTTCTGGAGCATTGTGATGACAAGGGCCATGGAGCATTGTGATGACACGGTCATGGAACATTGTGATGACAATAATTCTGGAGCATTGTGATGACAAGGGCCATGGAGCATTGTGATGACACGGTCATGGAACTTTGTGATGACAAGCAATCTGGAGCATTGTGATGAGAAGGATTCTGGAGCATTGTGATGACACGGTCATGGAACATTGTGATGACAAGAATTCTGGAGCATTGTGATGACAAGGGCCATGGAGCATTGTGATGACACGGTCAGGGAACATTGTGATGACAAGAATTATGGAGCATTGTGATGACACGGTCATGGAACATTGTGATGAGAAGAATTAAGGAGCATTGTGATGACAAGGGCCATGGAGCATTGTGATGACACGGTCATGGAACATTGTGATGATATGGTCATGGAACATTGTGATGACAAAAATTATGGAGCCTTGTGATGACACGGTCATGGAACATTGTGATGACAATAATTCTGGAGCATTGTGATGACAAGGGCCATGGAGCATTGTGATGACAAGGGCCATGGAGCATTGTGATGATATGGTCATGGAACATTGTGATGACAAGAATTCTGGAGCATTTTGATGACACGTTCATGGAACATTGTGATGACAAAAATTATGGAGCATTGTGATGACACGGTCATGGAACATTGTGATGACAAGAATTATGGAGCATTGTGATGACACGGTCATGGAACATTGTGATGACAAGAATTCTGGAGCATTGTGATGACAAGGGCCATGGAGCATTGTGATGACACGGTCATGGAATATTGTGATGACAAGTATTCTGGAGCATTCTGATGACACGGTCATGGAACCTTGTGATGACAAAAATTATGGAGCCTTGTGATGACACGGTCATGGAACATTGTGATGACAATAATTCTGGAGCATTGTGATGACAAGGGCCATGGTGCATTGTGATGACACGGTCATGGAACTTTGTGATGATAAGCAATCTGGAGCATTGTGATGACCAGGGGCATGGAGCATTGTGATGACACGGTCAATGAACATTGTGATGACAAGAATTCTGGAGCATTGTGATGACACGGTCATGGAACATTGTGATGACAAGAATTCTGGAGCATTGTGATGACAAGGGCCATGGAGCATTGTGATGACACGGTCATGGAACATTGTGATGACAAGAATTATGGAGCATTGTGATGACACGGTCATGGAACATTGTGATGAGAAGAATTAAGGAGCATTGTGATGACAAGGGCCATGGAGCATTGTGATGACACTGTCATGGAACATTGTGATGACAAGAATTCTGGAGCATTGTGATGACAAGGGCCATGGAGCATTGTGATGACACGGTCATGGAACACTGTGATGACAAGAACTCTGGAGCATTGTGATGACAAGGGCCATGAAGCATCGTGATGACACGGTCATGGAATATTGTGATGACAAGAATTCTGGAGCATTGTGATGACAAGAATTCTGGAGCATTGTGATGACACGGTCATGGAACATTGTGATGACAAGAAATATGGAGCATTGTGATGACAAGGGCCATGGAGTATTGTGATGACATGGTCATGGAACATTGTGATGACAAGAATTCTGGAGCATTGTGATGACACGGTCATGGAACATTGTGATGACAAAAATTATGGAGCATTGTGATGACACGGTCATGGAACATTGTGATGACAAGAATTATGGAGCATTGTGATGACACGGTCATGGAACATTGTGATGACAAGAATTCTGGAGCATTGTGATGACAAGGGCCATGGAGCATTGTGATGATACGGTCATGGAACATTGTGATGACAAGAATTATGGAGCATTGTGATGACACGGTCATGGAACATTGTGATGACAAGAATTAAGGAGCATTGTGATGAGAAGGGCCATGGAGCATTGTGATGACACGGTCATGGAACATTGTGATGACAAGAATTCTGAAGCATTGTGATGACAACGGTCATGGAGCATTGTGATGACACGGTCATGGAACATTGTGATGACAAGAATTCTGGAGCATTGTGACGACACGGTCATGGAACATTGTGATGACAAGAAATATGGAGCATTGTGATGACAAGGGCCATGGAGCATTGTGATGATATGGTCATGGAACATTGTGATGACAAGAATTCTGGAGCATTTTGATGACACGTTCATGGAACATTGTGATGACAAAAATTATGGAGCATTGTGATGACACGGTCATGGAACATTGTGATGACAAGAATTATGGAGCATTGTGATGACACGGTCATGGAACATTGTGATGACAAGAATTCTGGAGCATTGTGATGACAAGGGCCATGGAGCATTGTGATGACACGGTCATGGAACATTGTGATGACAAGAATTATGGAGCATTGTGATGACACGGTCATGGAACATTGTGATGACAAGAATTAAGGAGCATTGTGATGAGAAGCGCCATGGAGCATTGTGATGACACGGTCATGGAACATTGTGATGACAAGCAATCTGGAGCATTGTGATGACCAGGGCCATGGAGCATTGTGATGACACGGTCATGGAACATTGTGATGACATGAATTCTGGAGCATTGTGATGACAAGGGCCATGGAGCATTGTGATGACACGGTCATGGAACATTGTGATGACAAGAAGTCTGGAGCATTGTGATGACAAGGGCCATGGAGCATTGTGATGATATTGTCATGGAACATTGTGATGACAAGAATTCTGGAGCATTTTGATGACACGTTCATGGAACATTGTGATGACAAAAATTATGGAGCATTGTGATGACACGGTCATGGAACATTGTGATGACAAGAAATATGGAGCATTGTGATGACAAGGGCCATGGAGTATTGTGATGACATGGTCATGGAACATTGTGATGACAAGAATTCTGGAGCATTGTGATGACACGGTCATGGAACATTGTGATGACAAAAATTATGGAGCATTGTGATGACACGGTCATGGAACATTGTGATGTCAAGAACTCTGGTGCATTGTGATGACAAGGGCCATGCAGCATCGTGATGACACGGTCATGGAACATTGTGATGACAAGAATTCTGGAGCATTGTGATGACAAGAATTCTGGAGCATTGTGATGACACGGTCATGGAACATTGTGATGACAAGAAATATGGAGCATTGTGATGACAAGGGCCATGGAGTATTGTGATGACATGGTCATGGAACATTGTGATGACAAGAATTCTGGAGCATTGTGATGACACGGTCATGGAACATTGTGATGACAAAAATTATGGAGCATTGTGATGACACGGTCATGGAACATTGTGATGACAAGAATTATGGAGCATTGTGATGACACGGTCATGGAACATTGTGATGAAAAGAATTCTGGAGCATTGTGATGACAAGGGCCATGGAGCATTGTGATGACACGGTCATGGAACATTGTGATGACAAGAATTATGGAGCATTGTGATGACACGGTCATGGAACATTGTGATGACAAGAATTAAGGAGCATTGTGATGAGAAAGGCCATGGAGCATTGTGATGACACGGTCATGGAACATTGTGATGACAAGCAATCTGGAGTATTGTGATGACCAGGGCCATGGAGCATTGTGATGACACGGTCATGGAACATTGTGATGACAAGAATTCTGGAGCATTGTGATGACAAGAATTCTGGAGCATTGTGATGACACGGTCATGGAACATTGTGATGACAAGAAATATGGAGCATTGTGATGACAAGGGCCATGGAGTATTGTGATGACATGGTCATGGAACATTGTGATGACAAGAATTCTGGAGCATTGTGATGACATGGTCATGGAACATTGTGATGACAAAAATTATGGAGCATTGTGATAACACGGTCATGGAACATTGTGATGACAAGAATTATGGAGCATTGTGATGACACGGTCATGGAACATTGTGATGACAAGAATTCTGGAGCATTGTGATGACACGGTCATGGAACATTGTGATGACAAGAATTAAGGAGCATTGTGATGAGAAGGGCCATGGAGCATTGTGATGACACGGTCATGGACCATTGTGATGACAAGAATTCTGAAGCATTGTGATGACAACGGCCATGGAGCATTGTGATGACACGGTCATGGAACATTGTGATGACAAGAATTCTGGAGCATTGTGACGACACGGTCATGGAACATTGTGATGACAAGAAATATGGAGCATTGTGATGACAAGGGCCATGGAGCATTGTGATGATATGGTCATGGAACATTGTGATGACAAGAATTCTGGAGCATTTTGATGACACGTTCATGGAACATTGTGATGACAAGAATTATGGAGCATTGTGATGACACGGTCATGGAACATTGTGATGACAAGAATTCTGGAGCATTGTGATGACAAGGGCCATGGAGCATTGTGATGACACGGTCATGGAACATTGTGATGACAAGAATTATGGAGCATTGTGATGACACGGTCATGGAACATTGTGATGACAAGAATTAAGGAGCATTGTGATGAGAAGCGCCATGGAGCATTGTGATGACACGGTCATGGAACATTGTGATGACAAGCAATCTGGAGCATTGTGATGACCAGGGCCATGGAGCATTGTGATGACACGGTCATGGAACATTGTGATGACATGAATTCTGGAGCATTGTGATGACAAGGGCCATGGAGCATTGTGATGACACGGTCATGGAACATTGTGATGACAAGAAGTCTGGAGCATTGTGATGACAAGGGCCATGGAGCATTGTGATGATATTGTCATGGAACATTGTGATGACAAGAATTCTGGAGCATTTTGATGACACGTTCATGGAACATTGTGATGACAAAAATTATGGAGCATTGTGATGACACGGTCATGGAACATTGTGATGACAAGAAATATGGAGCATTGTGATGACAAGGGCCATGGAGTATTGTGATGACATGGTCATGGAACATTGTGATGACAAGAATTCTGGAGCATTGTGATGACACGGTCATGGAACATTGTGATGACAAAAATTATGGAGCATTGTGATGACACGGTCATGGAACATTGTGATGTCAAGAACTCTGGTGCATTGTGATGACAAGGGCCATGCAGCATCGTGATGACACGGTCATGGAACATTGTGATGACAAGAATTCTGGAGCATTGTGATGACAAGAATTCTGGAGCATTGTGATGACACGGTCATGGAACATTGTGATGACAAGAAATATGGAGCATTGTGATGACAAGGGCCATGGAGTATTGTGATGACATGGTCATGGAACATTGTGATGACAAGAATTCTGGAGCATTGTGATGACACGGTCATGGAACATTGTGATGACAAAAATTATGGAGCATTGTGATGACACGGTCATGGAACATTGTGATGACAAGAATTATGGAGCATTGTGATGACACGGTCATGGAACATTGTGATGACAAGAATTCTGGAGCATTGTGATGACAAGGGCCATGGAGCATTGTGATGACACGGTCATGGAACATTGTGATGACAAGAATTATGGAGCATTGTGATGACACGGTCATGGAACATTGTGATGACAAGAATTAAGGAGCATTGTGATGAGAAAGGCCATGGAGCATTGTGATGACACGGTCATGGAACATTGTGATGACAAGCAATCTGGAGTATTGTGATGACCAGGGCCATGGAGCATTGTGATGACACGGTCATGGAACATTTTGATGACAAGAATTCTGGAGCATTGTGATGACAAGAATTCTGGAGCATTGTGATGACACGGTCATGGAACATTGTGATGACAAGAAATATGGAGCATTGTGATGACAAGGGCCATGGAGTATTGTGATGACATGGTCATGGAACATTGTGATGACAAGAATTCTGGAGCATTGTGATGACATGGTCATGGAACATTGTGATGACAAAAATTATGGAGCATTGTGATAACACGGTCATGGAACATTGTGATGACAAGAATTATGGAGCATTGTGATGACACGGTCATGGAACATTGTGATGACAAGAATTCTGGAGCATTGTGATGACACGGTCATGGAACATTGTGATGACAAGAATTAAGGAGCATTGTGATGAGAAGGGCCATGGAGCATTGTGATGACACGGTCATGGACCATTGTGATGACAAGAATTCTGAAGCATTGTGATGACAACGGCCATGGAGCATTGTGATGACACGGTCATGGAACATTGTGATGACAAGAATTCTGGAGCATTGTGACGACACGGTCATGGAACATTGTGATGACAAGAAATATGGAGCATTGTGATGACAAGGGCCATGGAGCATTGTGATGATATGGTCATGGAACATTGTGATGACAAGAATTCTGGAGCATTTTGATGACACGTTCATGGAACATTGTGATGACAAAAATTATGGAGCATTGTGATGACACGGTCATGGAACATTGTGATGACAAGAATTATGGAGCATTGTGATGACACGGTCATGGAACATTGTGATGACAAGAATTCTGGAGCATTGTGATGACAAGGGCCATGGAGAATTGTGATGACACGGTCATGGAACATTGTGATGACAAGAATTATGGAGCATTGTGATGACACGGTCATGGAACATTGTGATGACAAGAATTAAGGAGCATTGTGATGAGAAGGGCCATGGAGCATTGTGATGACACGGTCATGGAACATTGTGATGACAAGCAATCTGGAGCATTGAGATGACCAGGGCCATGGAGCATTGTGATGACACGGTCATGGAACATTGTGATGACAAGAATTCTGGAGCATTGTGATGACAAGGGCCATGGAGCATTGTGATGACACGGTCATGGAACATTGTGATGACAAGAATTATGGAGCATTGTGATGACACGGTCATGGAACATTGTGATGACAAGAATTAAGGAGCATTGTGATGAGAAGGGCCATGGAGCATTGTGATGACACGGTCATGGAACATTGTGATGACAAGAATTCTGAAGCATTGTGATGACAACGGCCATGGAGCATTGTGATGACACGGTCATGGAACATTGTGATGACAAGAATTCTGGAGCATTGTGATGACAAGGGCCATGGAGCATTGTGATGACACGGTCATGGAACTTTGTGATGACAAGCAATCTGGAGCATTGTGATGACAACGGCCATGGTGCATTGTGATGACACGGTCATGGAACTTTGTGATGACAAGCAATCTGGAGCATTGTGATGACCAGGGCCATGGAGCATTGTGATGACACGGTCATGGAACATTGTGATGACAAGAATTCTGGAGCATTGTGACGACACGGTCATGGAACATTGTGATGACAAGAAATATGGAGCATTGTGATGACAAGGGCCATGGAGCATTGTGATGATGTGGTCATGGAACATTGTGATGACAAGAATTCTGGAGCATTTTGATGACACGTTCATGGAACATTGTGATGACAAAAATTATGGAGCATTGTGATGACACGGTCATGGAACATTGTGATGACAAGAATTATGGAGCATTGTGATGACACGGTCATGGAACATTGTGATGACAAGAATTCTGGAGCATTGTGATGACAAGGGCCATGGAGCATTGTGATGACACGGTCATGGAATATTGTGATGACAAGTATTCTGGAGCATTCTGATGACACGGTCATGGAACATTGTGATGACAAAAATTATGGAGCCTTGTGATGACACGGTCATGGAACATTGTGATGACAAGAATTCTGGAGCATTGTGATGACACGTTCATGGAACATTGTGATGACAAAAATTATGAAGCATTGTGATGACACGGTCATGGAACATTGTGATGACAAGAATTATGGAGCATTGTGATGACACGGTTATGGAACATTGTGATAACAAGAATTATGGAGCATTGTGATGACACGGTCATGGAACATTGTGATGACAAGAATTCTGGAGCATTGTGATGACAAGGGCCATGGAGCATTGTGATGACACGGTCATGGAACATTGTGATGACAAGAACTCTGGAGCATTGTGATGACAAGGGCCATGCAGCATCGTGATGACACGGTCAGGGAACATTGTGATGACAAGAATTCTGGAGCATTGTGATGACAAGAATTCTGGAGCATTGTGATGACACGGTCATGGAACATTGTGATGACAAAAATTATGGAGCATTGTGATGACACGGTCATGGAACATTGTGATGACAAGAATTATGGAGCATTGTGATGACACGGTCATGGAACATTGTGATGACAAGAATTCTGGAGCATTGTGATGACAAGGGCCATGGAGCATTGTGATGACACGGTCATGGAACATTGTGATGACAAGAATTATGGAGCATTGTGATGACACGGTCATGGAACATTGTGATGACAAGAATTAAGGAGCATTGTGATGAGAAGGGCCATGGAGCATTGTGATGACACGGTCATGGAACATTGTGATGACAAGAATTCTGGAGCATTGTGATGACAACGGCCATGGAGCATTGTGATGACACGGTCATGGAACATTGTGATGACAAGAATTCTGGAGCATTGTGATGACAAGGGCCATGGAGCATTGTGATGACACGGTCATGGAACTTTGTGATGACAAGCAATCTGGAGCATTGTGATGACAAGAATTCTGGAGCATTGTGACGACACGGTCATGGAACATTGTGATGACAAGAAATATGGAGCATTGTGATGACAAGGGCCATGGAGCATTGTGATGACATGGTCATGGAACATTTTGATGACAAGAATTCTGGAGCATTTTGATGACACGTTCATGGAACATTGTGATGACAAAAATTATGGAGCATTGTGATGACACGGTCATGGAACATTGTGATGACAAGAATTATGGAGCATTGTGATGACACGGTCATGGAACATTGTGATGACAAGAATTCTGGAGCATTGTGATGACAAGGGCCATGGAGCATTGTGATGACACGGTCATGGAACATTGTGATGAAAAGAATTCTGCAGCATTGTGATGACAAGGGCCATGGAGCATTGTGATGACATGGTCATGGAACATTGTGATGACAAGAATTTTGGAGCATTGTGATGAAAAGAGCCATGGTGCATTGAGATTACACGGTCATGGAACATTGTGATGACAAAAATTATGGAGCCTTGTGATGACACGGTCATGGAACATTGTGATGACAAGAATTCTGGAGCATTGTGATGACAAGGGCCATGGAGCATTGTGATGACACGGTCATGGAACATTGTGATGACAAGAATTATGGAGCATTGTGATGACACGGTCATGGAACATTGTGATGACAAGAATTAAGGAGCATTGTGATGAGAAGGGCCATGGAGCATTGTGATGACACGGTCATGGAACATTGTGATGACAAGAATTCTGGAGCATTGTGATGACAACGGCCATGGAGCATTGTGATGACACGGTCATGGAACATTGTGATGACAAGAATTCTGGAGCATTGTGATGACAACGGCCATGGAGCATTGTGATGACACGGTCATGGAACATTGTGATGACAAGAATTCTGGAGCATTGTGATGACAAGGGCCATGGAGCATTGTGATGACACGGTCATGGAACTTTGTGATGACAAGCAATCTGGAGCATTGTGATGAAAAGGGCCATGGTGCATTGTGATGACACGGTCATGGAACTTTGTGATGACAAGCAATCTGGAGCATTGTGATGACAAGAATTATGGAGCATTGTGACGACACGGTCATGGAACATTGTGATGACAAGAATTCTGGAGCATTGTGATGACAAGAATTCTGGAGCATTGTGACGACACGGTCATGGAACATTGTGATGACAAGAAATATGGAGCATTGTGATGACAAGGGCCATGGAGCATTGTGATGACATGGTCATGGAACATTTTGATGACAAGAATTCTGGAGCATTTTGATGACACGTTCATGGAACATTGTGATGACAAAAATTATGGAGCATTGTGATGACACGGTCATGGAACATTGTGATGACAAGAATTATGGAGCATTGTGATGACACGGTCATGGAACATTGTGATGACAAAAATTCTGGAGCATTGTGATGACAAGGGCCATGGAGCATTGTGATGACACGGTCATGGAACATTGTGATGACAAGAATTCTGGAGCATTTTGATGAAACGTTCATGGAACATTGTGATGACAAAAATTATGGAGCATTGTGATGACACGGTCATGGAACATTGTGATGAGAAGAATTATGGAGCATTGTGATGACACGGTCATGGAACATTGTGATGACAAGAATTCTGGAGCATTGTGATGACAAGGGCCATGGAGCATTGTGATGACACGGTCATGGAACATTGTGATGACAAGAATTATGGAGCATTGTGATGACACAGTCATGGAACATTGTGATGACAAGAATTAAGAAGCATTGTGATGACAAGGGCCATGGAGCATTGTGATGACACGGTCATGGAACATAGTGATGACAAGAATTTTGGAGCATTGTGATGACAACGGCCATGGAGCATTGTGATGACACGGTCATGGAACATTGTGATGACAAAAATTAGGGAGCATTGTGATGACACGGTCATGGAACATTGTGATGACAAGAATTATGGAGCATTGTGATGACACGGTCATGGAACATTGTGATGACAAGAATTCTGGAGCATTGTGATGACAAGGGCCATGGAGCATTGTGATGACACGGTCATGGAACATTGTGATGACAAGAATTATGGAGCATTGTGATGACACGGTCATGGAACATTGTGATGACAAGAATTAAGGAGCATTGTGATGAGAAGGGCCATGGAGCATTGTGATGACACGGTCATGGAACATTGTGATGACAAGAATTCTGGAGCATTGTGATGACAACGGCCATGGAGCATTGTGATGACACGGTCATGGAACATTGTGATGACAAGAATTCTGGAGCATTGTGATGACAAGGGCCATGGAGCATTGTGATGACACGGTCATGGAACTTTGTGATGACAAGCAATCTGGAGCATTGTGATGACAAGGGCCATGGTGCATTGTGATGACACGGTCATGGAACTTTGTGATGACAAGCAATCTGGAGCATTGTGATGACCAGGGCCATGGAGCATTGTGATGACACGGTCATGGAACATTGTGATGACAAGAATTCTGGAGCATTGTGACGACACGGTCATGGAACATTGTGATGACAAGAAATATGGAGCATTGTGATGACAAGGGCCATGGAGCATTGTGATGATATGGTCATGGAACATTGTGATGACAAGAATTCTGGAGCATTTTGATGACACGTTCATGGAACATTGTGATGACAAAAATTATGGAGCATTGTGATGACACGGTCATGGAACATTGTGATGACAAGAATTATGGAGCATTGTGATGACACGGTCATGGAACATTGTGATGACAAGAATTCTGGAGCATTGTGATGACAAGGGCCATGGAGCATTGTGATGACACGGTCATGGAATATTGTGATGACAAGTATTCTGGAGCATTCTGATGACACGGTCATGGAACATTGTGATGACAAAAATTATGGAGCCTTGTGATGACACGGTCATGGAACATTGTGATGACAATAATTCTGGAGCATTGTGATGACAAGGGCCATGGTGCATTGTGATGACACGGTCATGGAACTTTGTGATGATAAGCAATCTGGAGCATTGTGATGACCAGGGCCATGGAGCATTGTGATGACACGGTCAATGAACATTGTGATGACAAGAATTCTGGAGCATTGTGATGACAAGAATTCTGGATAATTGTGATAACACGGTCATGGAACATTGTGATGACAAGAATTCTGGAGCATTATGATGACAAGAATTCTGGAGCATTGTGATGACACGGTCATGGAACATTGTGATGACAAGAAATATGGAGCATTGTGATGACAAGGGCCATGGAGTATTGTGATGACATGGTCATGGAACATTGTGATGACAAGAATTCTGGAGCATTGTGATGAGACGGTCATGGAACATTGTGATGACAAAAATTATGGAGCATTGTGATGACACGGTCATGGAACATTGTGATGACAAGAATTATGGAGCATTGTGATGACACGGTCATGGAACATTGTGATGAAAAGAATTCTGGAGCATTGTGATGACAAGGGCCATGGAGCATTGTGATGACACGGTCATGGAACATTGTGATGACAAGAATTATGGAGCATTGTGATGACATGGTCATGGAACATTGTGATGACAAAAATTAAGGAGCATTGTGATGAGAAGGGCCATGGAGCATTGTGATGACACGGTCATGGAACATTGTGATGACAAGAATTCTGGAGCATTGTGATGACAACGGCCATGGAGCATTGTGATGACACGGTCATGGAACATTGTGATGACAAGAATTCTGTAGCATTGTGATGACAAGGGCCATGGTGCATTGTGATGACACGGTCATGGAACTTTGTGATGACAAGCAATCTGGAGCATTGTGATGACAAGGGCCATGGTGCATTGTGATGACACGGTCATGGAACTTTGTGATGACAAGCAATCTGGAGCATTGTGATGACAAGAATTCTGGAGCATTGTGACGACACGGTCATGGAACATTGTGATGACAAGAATTCTGGAGCATTGTGATGACAACGGCCATGGAGCATTGTGATGACACGGTCATGGAACATTGTGATGACAAGAATTCTGGAGCATTGTGATGACAAGAATTCTGGAGCATTGCAATGACACGGTCATGGAACATTGTGATGACAAGAAATATGGAGCACTGTGATGACAAGGGCCATGGAGCATTGTGATGACATGGTCATGGAACATTGTGATGACAAGAATTCTGGAGCATTTTGATGACACGGTCATGGAACATTGTGATGACAAGAATTATGGATCATTGTGATGACACGGTCATGGAACATTTTGATGACAAGAATTCTGGATCATTGTGATAATAAGGGCCATGGAGCATTGTGATGACACGGTCATGGAACATTGTGATGACAAGAATTCTGGAGCATTGTGATGACAAGGGCCATGGAGCATTGTGATGACATGGTCATGGAACATTGTGATGACAAGAATTTTGGAGCATTGTGATGAAAAGTGCCATGGTGCATTGAGATTACACGGTCATGGAACATTGTGATGACAAGCAATCTGGAGCATTGTGATGACAAGGGCCATGGAGCATTGTGATGACACGGTCATGGAACATGGTGATGACAAGAATTCTGGAGCATTGTGATGACAAGTGTCATAGAGCATTGTAATGAATCTTTCATTGTGCACCGTGATGAAAAGGGGGATGGAGTATTGTGATGAAACTGGTCCTGGAGCATTGTGATAACAAAAGCCATTGAGCATTGTGATGAGAGGCATCATGGAGCATTGTGAAGAAAGGGGTCATTGGGAATTGTAATGACAATAGAGAAATGTGATGAAAATGGTCAGCAAGCAAAGTGATTAAAGTGGTCATTAAGAATTGTCATGAAAAACTATATAGAGCATTGTGATGACAAAGGTCATGGAGAACTGTGATGACCAGGGTCATTTAGCATTGTGATGACACGGTCATGGAACATTGTGATGACAAGAATTATGGAGCATTGTGATGACACGGTCATGGAACATTGTGATGAGAAGAATTATGGAGCATTGTGATGACACGGTCATGGAACATTGTGATGACAAAAATTATAGAGCATTGTGATGACACGGTCATGGAACATTGTGATGACAAGAATTATGGAGCATTGTGATGACACGGTCATGGAACATTGTGATGACAAGAATTATGGAGCATTGTGATGACACGGTCATGGAACATTGTAATGAAAAGAAATCTGGAGCATTGTGATGACAAGGGCCATGGAGCATTGTGATGACATGGTCATGGAACATTGTGATGACAAGAATTCTGGAGCATTGTGATGACAACGGCCATGGAGCATTGTGATGACACGGTCATGGATCATTGTGATGACAAGAATTCTGGAGCATTGTGATGACAAGTGCCATGGAGCATTGTGATGACACGGTCATGGAACATTGTGATGACAAGAATTCTGGAGCATTGTGATGACAAGGGCCATGGTGCATTGTGATGACACGGTCATGGAACTTTGTGATGACAAGCAATCTGGAGCATTGTGATGACCAGGGCCATGGAGCATTGTGATGACACGGTCAATGAACATTGTGATGACAAGAATTCTGGAGCATTGTGATGACAAGAATTCTGGAGCATTGTGATGACACGGTCATGGAACATTGTGATGACAAAAATTATGGAGCATTGTGATGACACGGTCATGGAACATTGTGATGACAAGAATTATGGAGCATTGTGATGACACGGTCATGGAACATTGTGATGACAAGAATTCTGGAGCATTGTGATGACACGGTCATGGAACATTGTGATGACAAGAATTCTGGAGCATTGTGATGAAAAGGGCCATGGAGCATTGTGATGACACGGTCATGGAACATTGTGATGACAAGAATTCTGGAGCATTGTGATGACAAGGGCCATGGAGCATTGTGATGACACGGTCATGGATCATTGTGATGACAAGAATTCTGGAGCATTGTGATGACAAGGGCCATGGAGCATTGTGATGACACGGTCATGGATCATTGTGATGACAAGAACTCTGGAGCATTGTGATGACAAGGGCCATGCAGCATCGTGATGACACGGTCATGGAAGATTGTGATGACAAGAATTCTGGAGCATTGTGATGACACGGTCATGGAACATTGTGATGACAATAAATATGGAGCATTGTGATGACAAGGGCCATGGTGCATTGTGATGACACGGTCATGGAACTTTGTGATGACAAGCAATCTGGAGCATTGTGATGACAAGAATTCTGGAGCATTGTGACGACACGGTCATGGAACATTGTGATGACAAGAATTCTGGAGCATTGTGATGACAACGGCCATGGAGCATTGTGATGACACGGTCATGGAACATTGTGATGACAAGAATTCTGGAGCATTGTGATGACAAGAATTCTGGAGCATTGCAATGACACGGTCATGGAACATTGTGATGACAAGAAATATGGAGCACTGTGATGACAAGGGCCATGGAGCATTGTGATGACATGGTCATGGAACATTGTGATGACAAGAATTCTGGAGCATTTTGATGACACGGTCATGGAACATTGTGATGACAAGAATTATGGATCATTGTGATGACACCGTCATGGAACATTTTGATGACAAGAATTCTGGATCATTGTGATGACAAGGGCCATGGAGCATTGTGATGACACGGTCATGGAACATTGTGATGACAAGAATTCTGGAGCATTGTGATGACAAGGGCCATGGAGCATTGTGATGACATGGTCATGGAACATTGTGATGACAAGAATTTTGGAGCATTGTGATGAAAAGTGCCATGGTGCATTGAGATTACACGGTCATGGAACATTGTGATGACAAGCAATCTGGAGCATTGTGATGACAAGGTCCATGGAGCATTGTGATGACACGGTCATGGAACATGGTGATGACAAGAATTCTGGAGCATTGTGATGACAAGTGTCATAGAGCATTGTAATGAATCTTTCATTGTGCACCGTGATGAAAAGGGGGATGGAGTATTGTGATGAAACTGGTCCTGAAGCATTGTGATAACAAAAGCCATTGAGCATTGTGATGAGAGGCATCATGGAGCATTGTGAAGAAAGGGGTCATTGGGAATTGTAATGACAATAGAGAAATGTGATGAAAATGGTCAGCAAGCAAAGTGATTAAAGTGGTCATTAAGAATTGTCATGAAAAACTATATAGAGCATTGTGATGACAAAGGTCATGGAGAACTGTGATGACCAGGGTCATTTAGCATTGTGATGACACGGTCATGGAACATTGTGATGACAAGAATTCTGGAGCATTGTGATGACACGGTCATGGAACATTGTGATGAGAAGAATTATGGAGCATTGTGATGACACGGTCATGGAACATTGTGATGACAAAAATTATAGAGCATTGTGATGACACGGTCATGGAACATTGTGATGACAAGAATTATGGGGCATTGTGATGACACGGTCATGGAACATTGTGATGACAAGAATTATGGAGCATTGTGATGACACGGTCATGGAACATTGTAATGAAAAGAAATCTGGAGCATTGTGATGACAAGGGCCATGGAGCATTGTGATGACATGGTCATGGAACATTGTGATGACAAGAATTCTGGAGCATTGTGATGACAACGGCCATGGAGCATTGTGATGACACGGTCATGGATCATTGTGATGACAAGAATTCTGGAGCATTGTGATGACAAGTGCCATGGTGCATTGTGATGACACGGTCATGGAACTTTGTGATGACAAGCAATCTGGAGCATTGTGATGACCAGGGCCATGGAGCATTGTGATGACACGGTCAATGAACATTGTGATGACAAGAATTCTGGAGCATTGTGATGACAAGAATTCTGGAGCATTGTGATGACACGGTCATGGAACATTGTGATGACAAAAATTATGGAGCATTGTGATGACACGGTCATGGAACGTTGTGATGACAAGAATTCTGGAGCATTGTGATGACACGGTCATGGAACATTGTGATGAAAAGAATTCTGGAGCATTGTGATGACACGGTCATGGAACATTGTGATGACAAGAATTCTGGAGCATTGTGATGACAAGGGCCATGGAGCATTGTGATGACACGGTCATGGATCATTGTGATGACAAGAATTCTGGAGCATTGTGATGACAAGGGCCATGGTGCATTGTGATGACACGGTCATGTAATTTTGTGATGACAAGCAATCTGGAGCATTGTGATGACCAGGGCCTTGGAGCATTGTGATGACACGGTCATGGAACATTGTGATGACAAGAATTCTGGAGCATTGTGATGACAAGAATTCTGGAGCATTGTGATGACACGGTCATGGAACATTGTGATGACAAAAATTATGGAGCATTGTGATGACACGGTCATGGAACATTGTGATGACAAGAATTCTGGAGCATTGTGATGACAACGGCCATGGAGCATTGTGATGACACGGTCATGGAACATTGTGATGACAAAAATTCTGGAGCATTGTGATGACAAGAATTCTGGAGCATTGTAATGACACGGTCATGGAACATTGTGATGACAAGAAATATGGAGCACTGTGATGACAAGGGCCATGGAGCATTGTGATGACATGGTCATTGAACATTGTGATGACAAGAATTCTGGAGCATTTTGATGACACGGTCATGGAACATTGTGATGACAAGAATTATGGATCATTGTGATGACACGGTCATGGAACATTTTGATGACAAGAATTCTGGATCATTGTGATGACAAGGGCCATGGAGCATTGTGATGACACGGTCATGGAACATTGTGATGACAAGAATTCTGGAGCATTGTGATGACAAGGGCCATGGAGCATTGTGATGACATGGTCATGGAACATTGTGATGACAAGAATTTTGTAGCATTGTGATGAAAAGGGCCATGGTGCATTGAGATGACACGGTCATGGAACATTGTGATGACAAGCAATCTGGAGCATTGTGATGACCAGGGCCATGGAGCATTGTGATGACACGGTCATGGAACATTGTGATGACAAGCATTCTGGAGCATTGTGATGACAAGAATTCTGGAGCATTTTGATGACACGGTCATGGAACATTGTGATGACAAGAAATATGGAGCATTGTGATGACATGGTCATGGAACATTGTGATGAAAAGAATTATGGAGCATTGTGATGACACGGTCATGGAACATTGTGATGACAAAAATTATGGAGCATTGTGATGACACGGTCATGGAACATTGTGATGACAAGAATTCTGGAGCATTGTGATGACAAGGGCCATGGAGCATTGTGATGACACGGTCATGGAACATTGTGATGACAAGAATTATGGAGCATTGTGATGACACGGTCATGGAACATTGTGATGACAAGAATTAAGGAGCATTGTGATGACAAGGGCCATGGAGCATTGTGATGACACGGTCATGGAACATTGTGATGACAAGAATTCTGGAGCATTGTGATGACAACGGCCATGGAGCATTGTGATGACATGGTCATGGAACATTGTGATGACAAGAATTCTGGAGCATTGTGATGACAAGAATTCTGGAGCATTGTAATGACACGGTCATGGAACATTGTGATGACAAGAAATATGGAGCACTGTGATGACAAGGGCCATGGAGCATTGTGATGACATGGTCATGGAACATTGTGATGACAAGAATTCTGGAGCATTTTGATGACACGGTCATGGAACATTGTGATGACAAGAATTATGGATCATTGTGATGATAAGGGCCATGGAGCATTGTGATGACACGGTCATGGAACATTGTGATGAGAATAATTCTGGAGCATTGTGATGACAAGGGCCATGGAGCATTGTGATGACATGGTCATGGAACATTGTGATGACAAGAATTTTGGAGCATTGTGATGAAAAGGGCCATGGTGCATTGAGATTACACGGTCATGGAACATTGTGATGACAAGCAATCTGGAGCATTGTGATGACAAGGGCCATGGAGCATTGTGATGACACGGTCATGGAACATGGTGATGACAAGAATTCTGGAGCATTGTGATGACAAGTGTCATAGAGCATTGTAATGAATCTTTCATTGTGCACCGTGATGAAAAGGGGGATGGAGTATTGTGATGAAACTGGTCCTGGAGCATTGTGATAACAAAAGCCATTGAGCATTGTGATGAGAGGCATCATGGAGCATTGTGAAGAAAGGGGTCATGGGGAATTGTAATGACAATAGAGAAATGTGATGAAAATGGTCAGCAAGCAAAGTGATTAAAGTGGTCATTAAGAATTGTCATGAAAAAATATAGAGCATTGTGATGACAAAGGTCATGGAGAACTGTGATGACCAGGGTCATTTAGCATTGTGATGACACGGTCATGGAACATTGTGATGACAAGAATTATGGAGCATTGTGATGACACGGTCATGGAACATTGTGATGAGAAGAATTATGGAGCATTGTGATGACACGGTCATGGAACATTGTGATGACAAAAATTATAGAGCATTGTGATGACACGGTCATGGAACATTGTGATGACAAGAATTATGGAGCATTGTGATGACACGGTCATGGAACATTGTAATTAAAAGAAATCTGGAGCATTGTGATGACAAGGGCCATGGAGCATTGTGATGACATGGTCATGGAACATTGTGATGACAAGAATTCTGGAGCATTGTGATGACAACGGCCATGGAGCATTGTGATGACACGGTCATGGATCATTGTGATGACAAGAATTCTGGAGCATTGTGATGACAAGTGCCATGGAGCATTGTGATGACACGGTCATGGAACATTCTGATGACAAGAATTCTGGAGCATTGTGATGACAAGGGCCATAGTGCATTGTGATGACACGGTCATGGAACTTTGTGATGACAAGCAATCTGGAGCATTGTGATGACCAGGGCCATGGAGCATTGTGATGACACGGTCAATGAATATTGTGATGACAAGAATTCTGGAGCATTGTGATGACAAGAATTCTGGAGCATTGTGATGACACGGTCATGGAACATTGTGATGACAAAAATTATGGAGCATTGTGATGACACGGTCATGGAACATTGTGATGACAAGAATTATGGAGCATTGTGATGACACGGTCATGGAACATTGTGATGAAAATAATTCTGGAGCATTGTGATGACACGGTCATGGAACATTGTGATGACAAGAATTCTGGAGCATTGTGATGACAAGGGCCATGGAGCATTGTGATGACACGGTCATGGAACATTGTGATGACAAGAATTATGGAGCATTGTGATGACACGGTCATGGAACATTGTGATGACAAGAATTAAGGAGCATTGTGATGACAAGGGCCATGGAGCATTGTGATGACACGGTCATGGAACATTGTGATGACAAGAATTCTGGAGCATTGTGATGACAACGGCCATGGAGCATTGTGATGACATGGTCATGGAACATTGTGATGACAAGAATTCTGGAGCATTGTAATGACAAGAATTCTGGAGCATTGTAATGACACGGTCATGGAACATTGTGATGACAAGAAATATGGAGCACTGTGATGACAAGGGCCATGGAGCATTGTGATGACATGGTCATGGAACATTGTGATGACAAGAATTCTGGAGCATTTTGATGACACGGTCATGGAACATTGTGATGACAAGAATTATGGATCATTGTGATGACACGGTCATGGAACATTTTGATGACAAGAATTCTGGATCATTGTGATGATAAGGGCCATGGAGCATTGTGATGACACGGTCATGGAACATTGTGATGAGAATAATTCTGGAGCATTGTGATGACAAGGGCCATGGAGCATTGTGATGACATGGTCATGGAACATTGTGATGACAAGAATTTTGGAGCATTGTGATGAAAAGGGCCATGGTGCATTGAGATTACACGGTCATGGAACATTGTGATGACAAGCAATCTGGAGCATTGTGATGACAAGGGCCATGGAGCATTGTGATGACACGGTCATGGAACATGGTGATGACAAGAATTCTGGAGCATTGTGATGACAAGTGTCATAGAGCATTGTAATGAATCTTTCATTGTGCACCGTGATGAAAAGGGGGATGGAGTATTGTGATGAAACTGGTCCTGGAGCATTGTGATAACAAAAGCCATTGAGCATTGTGATGAGAGGCATCATGGAGCATTGTGAAGAAAGGGGTCATGGGGAATTGTAATGACAATAGAGAAATGTGATGAAAATGGTCAGCAAGCAAAGTGATTAAAGTGGTCATTAAGAATTGTCATGAAAAAATATAGAGCATTGTGATGACAAAGGTCATGGAGAACTGTGATGACCAGGGTCATTTAGCATTGTGATGACACGGTCATGGAACATTGTGATGACAAGAATTATGGAGCATTGTGATGACACGGTCATGGAACATTGTGATGAGAAGAATTATGGAGCATTGTGATGACACGGTCATGGAACATTGTGATGACAAAAATTATAGAGCATTGTGATGACACGGTCATGGAACATTGTGATGACAAGAATTATGGAGCATTGTGATGACACGGTCATGGAACATTGTGATGACAAGAATTATGGAGCATTGTGATGACACGGTCATGGAACATTGTAATTAAAAGAAATCTGGAGCATTGTGATGACAAGGGCCATGGAGCATTGTGATGACATGGTCATGGAACATTGTGATGACAAGAATTCTGGAGCATTGTGATGACAACGGCCATGGAGCATTGTGATGACACGGTCATGGATCATTGTGATGACAAGAATTCTGGAGCATTGTGATGACAAGTGCCATGGAGCATTGTGATGACACGGTCATGGAACATTCTGATGACAAGAATTCTGGAGCATTGTGATGACAAGGGCCATAGTGCATTGTGATGACACGGTCATGGAACTTTGTGATGACAAGCAATCTGGAGCATTGTGATGACCAGGGCCATGGAGCATTGTGATGACACGGTCAATGAATATTGTGATGACAAGAATTCTGGAGCATTGTGATGACAAGAATTCTGGAGCATTGTGATGACACGGTCATGGAACATTGTGATGACAAAAATTATGGAGCATTGTGATGACACGGTCATGGAACATTGTGATGACAAGAATTATGGAGCATTGTGATGACACGGTCATGGAACATTGTGATGAAAATAATTCTGGAGCATTGTGATGACACGGTCATGGAACATTGTGATGACAAGAATTCTGGAGCATTGTGATGAAAAGGGCCATGGAGCATTGTGATGACACGGTCATGGAACATTGTGATGACAAGAATTCTGGAGCATTGTGATGACAAGGGCCATGGAGCATTGTGATGACACGGTCATGGATCATTGTGATGACAAGAATTCTGGAGCATTGTGATGACAAGTGCCATGGTGCATTGTGATGACACGGTCATGGAATTTTGTGATGACAAGCAATCTGGAGCATTGTGATGACCAGGGCCATGGAGCATTGTGATGACACGGTCATGGAACATTGTGATGACAAGAATTCTGGAGCATTGTGATGACAAGAATTCTGGAGCATTGTGATGACACGGTCATGGAACATTGTGATGACAAGAATTATGGAGCATTGTGATGACACGGTCATGGAACATTGTGATGACAAGAATTCTGGAGCATTGTGATGACAAGGGCCATGGAGCATTGTGATGACACGGTCATGGAACATTGTGATGACAAGAATTAAGGAGCATTGTGATGACACGGTCATGGAACATTGTGATGACAAGAATTAAGGAGCATTGTGATGACAAGGGCCATGGAGCATTGTGATGACACGGTCATGGAACATTGTGATGACAAGAATTCTGGAGCATTGTGATGACAACGGCCATGGAGCATTGTGATGACACGGTCATGGAACATTGTGATGACAAGAATTCTGGAGCATTGTGATGACAAGAATTCTGGAGCATTGTAATGAAACAGTCATGGAACATTGTGATGACAAGAAATATGGAGCACTGTGTTGACAAGGGCCATGGAGCATTGTGATGACATGGTCATGGAACATTGTGATGACAAGAATTCTGGAGCATTTTGATGACACGGTCATGGAACATTGTGATGACAAGAATTATGGATCATTGTGATGACACGGTCATGGAACATTTTGATGACAAGAATTCTGGATCATTGTGATGACAAGGGCCATGGAGCATTGTGATGACACGGTCATGGAACATTGTGATGACAAGAATTCTGGAGCATTGTGATGACAAGGGCCATGGAGCATTGTGATGACATGGTCATGGAACATTGTGATGACAAGAATTTTGGAGCATTGTGATGAAAAGGGCCATGGTGCATTGGGATTACACAGTCATGGAACATTGTGATGACAAGCAATCTGGAGCATTGTGATGACAAGGGCCATGGAGCATTGTGATGACACGGTCATGGAACATGGTGATGACAAGAATTCTGGAGCATTGTGATGACAAGTGTCATAGAGCATTGTAATGAATCTTTCATTGTGCACCGTGATGAAAAGGGGGATGGAGTATTGTGATGAAACTGGTCCTGGAGCATTGTGATAACAAAAGCCATTGAGCATTGTGATGAGAGGCATCATGGAGCATTGTGAAGAAAGGGGTCATGGGGAATTGTAATGACAATAGAGAAATGTGATGAAAATGGTCAGCAAGCAAAGTGATTAAAGTGGTCATTAAGAATTGTCATGAAAAACTATATAGAGCATTGTGATGACAAAGGTCATGGAGAACTGTGATGACCAGGGTCATTTAGCATTGTGATGACACGGTCATGGAACATTGTGATGACAAGAATTATGGAGCATTGTGATGACACGGTCATGGAACATTGTGATGAGAAGAATTATGGAGCATTGTGATGACACGGTCATGGAACATTGTGATGACAAGAATTAAGGAGCATTGTGATGACAAGGGCCATGGAGCATTGTGATGACACGGTCATGGAACATTGTGATGACAAGAATTCTGGAGCATTGTGATGACAACGGCCATGGAGCATTGTGATGACACGGTCATGGAACATTGTGATGACAAGAATTCTGGAGCATTGTGATGACAAGAATTCTGGAGCATTGTAATGAAACGGTCATGGAACATTGTGATGACAAGAAATATGGAGCACTGTGTTGACAAGGGCCATGGAGCATTGTGATGACATGGTCATGGAACATTGTGATGACAAGAATTCTGGAGCATTTTGATGACACGGTCATGGAACATTGTGATGACAAGAATTATGGATCATTGTGATGACACGGTCATGGAACATTTTGATGACAAGAATTCTGGATCATTGTGATGACAAGGGCCATGGAGCATTGTGATGACACGGTCATGGAACATTGTGATGACAAGAATTCTGGAGCATTGTGATGACAAGGGCCATGGAGCATTGTGATGACATGGTCATGGAACATTGTGATGACAAGAATTTTGGAGCATTGTGATGAAAAGGGCCATGGTGCATTGGGATTACACGGTCATGGAACATTGTGATGACAAGCAATCTGGAGCATTGTGATGACAAGGGCCATGGAGCATTGTGATGACACGGTCATGGAACATGGTGATGACAAGAATTCTGGAGCATTGTGATGACAAGTGTCATAGAGCATTGTAATGAATCTTTCATTGTGCACCGTGATGAAAAGGGGGATGGAGTATTGTGATGAAACTGGTCCTGGAGCATTGTGATAACAAAAGCCATTGAGCATTGTGATGAGAGGCATCATGGAGCATTGTGAAGAAAGGGGTCATGGGGAATTGTAATGACAATAGAGAAATGTGATGAAAATGGTCAGCAAGCAAAGTGATTAAAGTGGTCATTAAGAATTGTCATGAAAAACTATATAGAGCATTGTGATGACAAAGGTCATGGAGAACTGTGATGACCAGGGTCATTTAGCATTGTGATGACACGGTCATGGAACATTGTGATGACAAGAATTATGGAGCATTGTGATGACACGGTCATGGAACATTGTGATGAGAAGAATTATGGAGCATTGTGATGACACGGTCATGGAACATTGTGATGACAAAAATTATAGAGCATTGTGATGACACGGTCATGGAACATTGTGATGACAAGAATTATGGAGCATTGTGATGACACGGTCATGGAACATTGTGATGACAAGAATTATGGAGCATTGTGATGACACGGTCATGGAACATTGTAATGAAAAGAAATCTGGAGCATTGTGATGACAAGGGCCATGGAGCATTGTGATGACACGGTCATGGAACATTGTGATGACAAGAATTCTGGAGCATTGTGATGACAAGGGCCATGGAGCATTGTGATGACATGGTCATGGAACATTGTGATGACAAGAATTCTGGAGCATTGTGATGACAAGGGCCATGGAGCATTGTGATGACACGGTCATGGAACATTGTGATGACAAAAATTCTGGAGCATTGTGATGACAAGGGCCATGGAGCATTGTGATGACACGGTCATGGAACATTGTAATGAAAAGAAATCTGGAGCATTGTGATGACAAGGGCCATAGAGCATTGTGATGACACGGTCATGGAACATTTTGATGACAAGAATTCTGGAGCATTGTGATGACAAGGGCCATGGAGTATTGTGATGACATGGTCATGGAACATTGTGATGATAAGAATTCTGGAGCATTGTGATGACAAGTGTCATGGAGCATTGTAATGAAACTTTTCATTGTGCACCGTGATGACAAGGGGGATGGAGTATTGTGATGAAACTGGTCCTGGAGCATTGTGATAACAAAAGCCATTGAGCATTGTGATGACAGGCATCATGGAGCATTGTGAAGAAAGGGGTCATGGGGAATTGTAATGACAATAGAGAAATGTGATGAAAATGGGCAGCAAGCAAAGTGATTAAAGTGGTCATTTAGAATTGTCATGAAAAATTATATAGAGCATTGTGATGAAAAAGGTCATGGAGAACTGTGATGACTAGGGTCATGTAGCATTGTGATGACACGGTCATGGAACATTGGGATGACAAGAATTATGGAGCATTGTGATGACACGGTCATGGAACATTGTGATAACAAGAATTCTGGAGCATTGTGATGACAAGGGCCATGGAGAATTGTGATGATATGGTCATGGAACATTGTGATGACAAGAATTCTGGAGCATTGTGATGACAAGGGCCATGGAGCATTGTGATGACACGGTCATGGAACATTGTGATAACAAGAATTCTGGAGCATTGTGATGACAAGGGCCATGGAGAATTGTGATGATATGGTCATAGAACATTGTGATGACAAGAATTCTGGAGCATTGTGATGACAAGGGCCATGGAGCATTGTGATGACACGGTCATGGAACATTGTGATGACAAGAATTATGGAGCATTGTGATGACACGGTCATGGAACATTGTGATGAAAAGAATTCTGGAGCATTGTGATGACACGGTCATGGAACATTGTGATGACAAGAATTCTGGAGCATTGTGATGAAAAGGGCCATGGAGCATTGTGATGACACGGTCATGGAACATTGTGATGACAAGAATTCTGGAGCATTGTGATGACAAGGGCCATGGAGCATTGTGATGACACGGTCATGGATCATTGTGATGACAAGAATTCTGGAGCATTGTGATGACAAGGGCCATGGTGCATTGTGATGACACGGTCATGGAATTTTGTGATGACAAGCAATCTAGAGCATTGTGATGACCAGGGCCATGGAGCATTGTGATGACACGGTCATGGAACATTTTGATGACAAGAATTCTGGAGCATTGTGATGACAAGGGCCATGGAGTATTGTGATGACATGGTCATGGAACATTGTGATGATAAGAATTCTGGAGCATTGTGATGACAAGTGTCATGGAGCATTGTAATGAAACTTTTCATTGTGCACCGTGATGACAAGGGGGATGGAGTATTGTGATGAAACTGGTCCTGGAGCATTGTGATAACAAAAGCCATTGAGCATTGTGATGACAGGCATCATGGAGCATTGTGAAGAAAGGGGTCATGGGGAATTGTAATGACAATAGAGAAATGTGATGAAAATGGGCAGCAAGCAAAGTGATTAAAGTGGTCATTTAGAATTGTCATGAAAAATTATATAGAGCATTGTGATGAAAAAGGTCATGGAGAACTGTGATGACTAGGGTCATGTAGCATTGTGATGACACGGTCATGGAACATTGGGATGACAAGAATTCTGGAGCATTGTGATGACACGGTCATGGAACATTGTGATGACAAGAAATATGGAGAATTGTGATGACAAGGGCCATGGAGCATTGTGATGACATGGTCATGGAACATTATGATGACAAGAATTCTGGAGCATTGTGATGACACGGTCATGGAACATTGTGATGACAAGAATTCTGGAGCATTGTGATGACAAGGGCCATGGAACATTGTGATGACATGGTCATGGAACATTGTGATGACAAGAATTCTGGAGCATTGTGATGACAAGGGCCATGGAGCATTGTGATGACACGGTCATGGAACATTGTGATGACAAAAATTCTGGAGCATTGTGATGACAAGGGCCATGGAGCATTGTGATGATATGGTCATGGAACATTGTGATGAGAAGAATTCTGGAGCATTGTGATGACAAGGGCCATGGAGCATTGTGATGACACGGTCATGGAACATTTTGATGACAAGAATTCTGGAGCATTGTTATGACAAGGGCCATGGAGCATTGTGATGACACGGTCATGGAACATTGTGATGACAAGAATTCTGGAGCATTGTGATGACAAGGGCCATGGTGCATTGTGATGACACGGTCATGGAACTTTGTGATGACAAGCAATCTGGAGCATTGTGATGACCAGGGCCATGGAGCATTGTGATGACACGGTCATGGAACATTGTGATGACAAGAATTCTGGAGCATTGTGATGACAAGAATTCTGGAGCATTGTGATAACACGGTCATGGAACATTGTGATGACAAGAAATATGGAGCATTGTGATGACAAGGGCCATGGAGCATTGCGATGACATGGTCATGGAACATTTTGATGACAAGAATTCTGGAGCATTGTGATGACACGGTCATGGAATATTGTGATGACAAAAATTATGGAGCATTGTGATGACACGGTCATGGAACAATGTGATGACAAGAATTATGGTGCATTGTGATGACACAGTCATGGAACATTGTGATGACAAGAATTCTGGAGCATTGTGATGACAAGGGCCATGGTGCATTGTGATGACACGGTCATGGAACTTTGTGATGACAAGAATTCTGGAGATTTGTGATGACAAGGGCCATGGAGCATTGTGATGACACGGTCATGGAACATTGTGATGAAAAGAAATCTGGAGCATTGTGATGACAAGGGCCATAGAGCATTGTGATGACACGGTCATGGAACATTTTGATGACAAGAATTCTGGAGCATTGTGATGACACGGTCATGGAAGATTGTGATGACAAGAATTAAGGAGCATTGTGATGACAAGGGCCATGGAGCATTGTGATGACACGGTCATGGAACATTGTGATGACAAGAATTCTGGAGCATTGTGATGACACGGTCATGGAACATTGTGATGACAAAAATTATGGAGCATTGTGATGACACGGTTATGGAACATTGTGATGACAAGAATTATGGAGCATTGTGATGACACGGTCATGGAACATTGTGATGACAAAAATTATAGAGCTTTGCGATGACACGGTCATGGAACATTGTGATGACAAGAATTCTGGAGCATTGTGATGACAAGGGCCATGGAGCATTGTGATGTCACGGTCATGGAACATTGTGATGACAAGAATTCTGGAGCATTGTGATGACAAGGGCCATGGAGCATTGTGATGACACGGTCATGGAACATTGTGATGACAAGAATTCTGGAGGATTGTGATGACAAGGGCCATGGTGCATTGTGATGACACGGTCATGGAACTTTGTGATGACAAGAATTCTGGAGATTTGTGATGACAAGGGCCATGGAGCATTGTGATGACACGGTCATGGAACATTGTGATGACAAGAATTCTGGAGGATTGTGATGACAAGGGCCATGGAGCATTGTGATGACACGGTCATGGAACATTGTGATGACAAGAATTATGGAGCATTGTGATGACACGGTCATGGAACATTGTGATGACAAGAATTCTGGAGCATTGTGATGACAAGGGCCATGGAGCATTGTGATGACACGGTCATGGAACATTGTGATGACAAGAATTCTGGAGGATTGTGATGACAAGGGCCATGGAGCATTGTGATGACACGGTCATGGAACATTGTGATGACAAGAATTATGGAGCATTGTGATGACACGGTCATGGAACATTGTGATGACAAGAATTCTGGAGCATTGTGATGACAAGGGCCATGGAGCATTGTGATGACACGGTCATGGAACATTGTGATGACAAGAATTCTGGAGCATTGTGATGACAAGGGCCATGGAGCATTGTGATGACACGGTCATGGAACATTGTGATGACAAGAATTATGGAGCATTGTGATGACACGGTCATGGAACATTGTGATCACAAGAATTCTGGAGCATTGTGATGACAAGGGCCATGGAGCATTGTGATGACACGGTCATGGAACATTGTGATGACAAGAATTATGGAGCATTGTGATGACACGGTCATGGAAGATTGTGATGACAAGAATTAAGGAGCATTGTGATGACAAGGGCCATGGAGCATTGTGATGACACGGTCATGGAACATTGTGATGACAAGAATTCTGGAGCATTGTGATGACACGGTCATGGAACATTGTGATGACAAAAATTCTGGAGCATTGTGATGACAAGGGCCATGGAGCATTGTGATGACACGGTAATGGAACATTGTGATGACAAGAATTCTGGAGCATTGTGATGACAAGGGCCATGGAGCATTGTGATGACACGGTCATGGAACATTGTGATGACAAGAATTATGGAGCATTGTGATGACACGGTCATGGAACATTGTGATGACAAGAATTCTGGAGCATTGTGATGACAAGGGCCATGGAGCATTGTGATGACACGGTCATGGAACATTGTGATGACAAGAATTATGGAGCATTGTGATGACACGGTCATGGAAGATTGTGATGACAAGAATTAAGGAGCATTGTGATGACAAGGGCCATGGAGCATTGTGATGACACGGTCATGGAACATTGTGATGACAAGAATTCTGGAGCATTGTGATGACACGGTCATGGAACATTGTGATGAGAAGAATTATGGAGCATTGTGATGACAAGGGCCATGGTGCATTGTGATGACATGGTCATGGAACTTTGTGATGACAAGAATTCTGGAGCATTGTGATGACAAGGGCCATGGAGCATTGTGATGACACGGTCATGGAACATTGTGATGACAAGAATTATGGAGCATTGTGATGACACGGTCATGGAACATTGTGATGACAAGAATTCTGGAGCATTGTGATGACAAGGGCCATGGAGCATTGTGATGACACGGTCATGGAACATTGTGATGACAAGAATTCTGGAGCATTGTGATGACAAGGGCCATGGAGCATTGTGATGACACGGTCATGGAACATTGTGATGACAAGAATTATGGAGCATTGTGATGACACGGTCATGGAAGATTGTGATGACAAGAATTAAGGAGCATTGTGATGACAAGGGCCATGGAGCATTGTGATGACACGGTCATGGAACATTGTGATGAGAAGAATTATGGAGCATTGTGATGACAAGGGCCATGGTGCATTGTGATGACACGGTCATGGAACTTTGTGATGACAAGAATTCTGGAGATTTGTGATGACAAGGGCCATGGAGCATTGTGATGACACGGTCATGGTACATTGTGATGACAAGAATTATGGAGCATTGTGATGACACGGTCATGGAAGATTGTGATGACAAGAATTAAGGAGCATTGTGATGACAAGGGCCATGGAGCATTGTGATGACACGGTCATGGAACATTGTGATGAGAAGAATTATGGAACATTGTGATGACAAGGGCCATGGTGCATTGTGATGACACGGTCATGGAACTTTGTGATGACAAGAATTCTGGAGATTTGTGATGACAAGGGCCATGGAGCATTGTGATGACACGGTCATGGAACATTGTGATGACAAGAATTATGGAGCATTGTGATGACACGGTCATGGAACATTGTGATGACAAGAATTCTGGAGCATTGTGATGACAAGGGCCATGGAGCATTGTGATGACACGGTCATGGAACATTGTGATGACAAGAATTCTGGAGCATTGTGATGACAAGGGCCATGGAGCATTGTGATGACACGGTCATGGAACATTGTGATGACAAGAATTATGGAGCATTGTGATGAAACGGTCATGGAAGATTGTGATGACAAGAATTAAGGAGCATTGTGATGACAAGGGCCATGGAGCATTGTGATGACACGGTCATGGAACATTGTGATGACAAGAATTCTGGAGCATTGTGATGACACGGTCATGGAACATTGTGATGACAAAAATTATGGAGCATTGTGATGACACGGTTATGGAACATTGTGATGACAAGAATTCTGGAGCATTGTGATGACAAGGGCCATGGAGCATTGTGATGCCACGGTCATGGAACTTTGTGATGACAAGCAATCTGGAGCATTGTGATGACAAGGGCCATGGTGCATTGTGATGACACGGTCATGGAACTTTGTGATGACAAGAATTCTGGAGATTTGTGATGACACGGTTATGGAACATTGTGATGACAAGAATTATGGAGCATTGTGATGACACAGTCATGGAACATTGTGATGACAAAAATTATAGATCTTTGCGATGACACGGTCATGGAACATTGTGATGACAAGAATTCTGGAGCATTGTGATGACAAGGGCCATGGAGCATTGTGATGTCACGGTCATGGAACATTGTGATGACAAGAATTCTGGAGCATTGTGATGACAAGGGCCATGGAGCATTGTGATGACACGGTCATGGAACATTGTGATGACAATAATTCTGGAGCATTGTGATGACAAGGGCCATGGTGCATTGTGATGACACGGTCATGGAACTTTGTGATGACAAGAATTCTGGAGATTTGTGATGACAAGGGCCATGGAGCATTGTGATGACACGGTCATGGAACATTGTGATGACAAGAATTCTGGAGGATTGTGATGATAAGGGCCATGGAGCATTGTGATGACACGGTCATGGAACATTGTGATGAGAAGAATTATGGAGCATTGTGATGACAAGGGCCATGGTGCATTGTGATGACACGGTCATGGAACTTTGTGATGACAAGAATTCTGGAGATTTGTGATGACAAGGGCCATGGAGCATTGTGATGACACGGTCATGGAACATTGTGATGACAAGAATTATGGAGCATTGTGATGACACGGTCATGGAACATTGTGATGACAAGAATTCTGGAGCATTGTGATGACAAGGGCCATGGAGCATTGTGATGACACGGTCATGGAACATTGTGATGACAAGAATTCTGGAGCATTGTGATGACAAGGGCCATGGAGCATTGTGATGACACGGTCATGGAACATTGTGATGACAAGAATTATGGAGCATTGTGATGACACGGTCATGGAACATTGTGATGACAAGAATTCTGGAGCATTGTGATGACAAGGGCCATGGAGCATTGTGATGACACGGTCATGGAACATTGTGATGACAAGAATTATGGAGCATTGTGATGACACGGTCATGGAAGATTGTGATGACAAGAATTAAGGAGCATTGTGATGACAAGGGCCATGGAGCATTGTGATGACACGGTCATGGAACATTGTGATGACAAGAATTCTGGAGCATTGTGATGACACGGTCATGGAACATTGTGATGACAAAAATTCTGGAGCATTGTGATGACAAGGGCCATGGAGCATTGTGATGACACGGTCATGGAACATTGTGATGACAAGAATTCTGGAGCATTGTGATGACACGGTCATGGAACATTGTGAAGAGAAGAATTATGGAGCATTGTGATGACAAGGGCCATGGTGCATTGTGATGACACGGTCATGGAACTTTGTGATGACAAGAATTCTGGAGCATTGTGATGACAAGTGCCATGGAGCATTGTGATGACACGGTCATGGAACATTGTGATGACAAGAATTATGGAGCATTGTGATGACACGGTCATGGAACATTGTGATGACAAGAATTCTGGAGCATTGTGATGACAAGGGCCATGGAGCATTGTGATGACACGGTCATGGAACATTGTGATGACAAGAATTCTGGAGCATTGTGATGACAAGGGCCATGGAGCATTGTGATGACACGGTCATGGAACATTGTGATGACAAGAATTATGGAGCATTGTGATGACACGGTCATGGAAGATTGTGATGACAAGAATTAAGGAGCATTGTGATGACAAGGGCCATGGAGCATTGTGATGACACGGTCATGGAACATTGTGATGAGAAGAATTATGGAGCATTGTGATGACAAGGGCCATGGTGCATTGTGATGACACGGTCATGGAACTTTGTGATGACAAGAATTCTGGAGATTTGTGATGACAAGGGCCATGGAGCATTGTGATGACACGGTCATGGAACATTGTGATGACAAGAATTATGGAGCATTGTGATGACACGGTCATGGAAGATTGTGATGACAAGAATTAAGGAGCATTGTGATGACAAGGGCCATGGAGCATTGTGATGACACGGTCATGGAACATTGTGATGAGAAGAATTATGGAGCATTGTGATGACAAGGGCCATGGTGCATTGTGATGACACGGTCATGGAACTTTGTGATGACAAGAATTCTGGAGATTTGTGATGACAAGGGCCATGGAGCATTGTGATGACACGGTCATGGAACATTGTGATGACAAGAATTATGGAGCATTGTGATGACACGGTCATGGAACATTGTGATGACAAGAATTCTGGAGCATTGTGATGACAAGGGCCATGGAGCATTGTGATGACACGGTCATGGAACATTGTGATGACAAGAATTCTGGAGCATTGTGATGACAAGGGCCATGGAGCATTGTGATGACACGGTCATGGAACATTGTGATGACAAGAATTATGGAGCATTGTGATGAAACGGTCATGGAAGATTGTGATGACAAGAATTAAGGAGCATTGTGATGACAAGGGCCATGGAGCATTGTGATGACACGGTCATGGAACATTGTGATGACAAGAATTCTGGAGCATTGTGATGACACGGTCATGGAACATTGTGATGACAAAAATTATGGAGCATTGTGATGACACGGTTATGGAACATTGTGATGACAAGAATTCTGGAGCATTGTGATGACAAGGGCCATGGAGCATTGTGATGCCACGGTCATGGAACTTTGTGATGACAAGCAATCTGGAGCATTGTGATGACAAGGGCCATGGTGCATTGTGATGACACGGTCATGGAACTTTGTGATGACAAGAATTCTGGAGATTTGTGATGACACGGTTATGGAACATTGTGATGACAAGAATTATGGAGCATTGTGATGACACAGTCATGGAACATTGTGATGACAAAAATTATAGATCTTTGCGATGACACGGTCATGGAACATTGTGATGACAAGAATTCTGGAGCATTGTGATGACAAGGGCCATGGAGCATTGTGATGTCACGGTCATGGAACATTGTGATGACAAGAATTCTGGAGCATTGTGATGACAAGGGCCATGGAGCATTGTGATGACACGGTCATGGAACATTGTGATGACAATAATTCTGGAGCATTGTGATGACAAGGGCCATGGTGCATTGTGATGACACGGTCATGGAACTTTGTGATGACAAGAATTCTGGAGATTTGTGATGACAAGGGCCATGGAGCATTGTGATGACACGGTCATGGAACATTGTGATGACAAGAATTCTGGAGGATTGTGATGATAAGGGCCATGGAGCATTGTGATGACACGGTCATGGAACATTGTGATGAGAAGAATTATGGAGCATTGTGATGACAAGGGCCATGGTGCATTGTGATGACACGGTCATGGAACTTTGTGATGACAAGAATTCTGGAGATTTGTGATGACAAGGGCCATGGAGCATTGTGATGACACGGTCATGGAACATTGTGATGACAAGAATTATGGAGCATTGTGATGACACGGTCATGGAACATTGTGATGACAAGAATTCTGGAGCATTGTGATGACAAGGGCCATGGAGCATTGTGATGACACGGTCATGGAACATTGTGATGACAAGAATTCTGGAGCATTGTGATGACAAGGGCCATGGAGCATTGTGATGACACGGTCATGGAACATTGTGATGACAAGAATTATGGAGCATTGTGATGACACGGTCATGGAACATTGTGATGACAAGAATTCTGGAGCATTGTGATGACAAGGGCCATGGAGCATTGTGATGACACGGTCATGGAACATTGTGATGACAAGAATTATGGAGCATTGTGATGACACGGTCATGGAAGATTGTGATGACAAGAATTAAGGAGCATTGTGATGACAAGGGCCATGGAGCATTGTGATGACACGGTCATGGAACATTGTGATGACAAGAATTCTGGAGCATTGTGATGACACGGTCATGGAACATTGTGATGACAAAAATTCTGGAGCATTGTGATGACAAGGGCCATGGAGCATTGTGATGACACGGTCATGGAACATTGTGATGACAAGAATTCTGGAGCATTGTGATGACACGGTCATGGAACATTGTGAAGAGAAGAATTATGGAGCATTGTGATGACAAGGGCCATGGTGCATTGTGATGACACGGTCATGGAACTTTGTGATGACAAGAATTCTGGAGCATTGTGATGACAAGTGCCATGGAGCATTGTGATGACACGGTCATGGAACATTGTGATGACAAGAATTATGGAGCATTGTGATGACACGGTCATGGAACATTGTGATGACAAGAATTCTGGAGCATTGTGATGACAAGGGCCATGGAGCATTGTGATGACACGGTCATGGAACATTGTGATGACAAGAATTCTGGAGCATTGTGATGACAAGGGCCATGGAGCATTGTGATGACACGGTCATGGAACATTGTGATGACAAGAATTATGGAGCATTGTGATGACACGGTCATGGAAGATTGTGATGACAAGAATTAAGGAGCATTGTGATGACAAGGGCCATGGAGCATTGTGATGACACGGTCATGGAACATTGTGATGAGAAGAATTATGGAGCATTGTGATGACAAGGGCCATGGTGCATTGTGATGACACGGTCATGGAACTTTGTGATGACAAGAATTCTGGAGATTTGTGATGACAAGGGCCATGGAGCATTGTGATGACACGGTCATGGAACATTGTGATGACAAGAATTATGGAGCATTGTGATGACACGGTCATGGAAGATTGTGATGACAAGAATTAAGGAGCATTGTGATGACAAGGGCCATGGAGCATTGTGATGACACGGTCATGGAACATTGTGATGAGAAGAATTATGGAGCATTGTGATGACAAGGGCCATGGTGCATTGTGATGACACGGTCATGGAACTTTGTGATGACAAGAATTCTGGAGATTTGTGATGACAAGGGCCATGGAGCATTGTGATGACACGGTCATGGAACATTGTGATGACAAGAATTATGGAGCATTGTGATGACACGGTCATGGAACATTGTGATGACAAGAATTCTGGAGCATTGTGATGACAAGGGCCATGGAGCATTGTGATGACACGGTCATGGAACATTGTGATGACAAGAATTATGGAGCATTGTGATGACACGGTCATGGAAGATTGTGATGACAAGAATTAAGGAGCATTGTGATGACAAGGGCCATGGAGCATTGTGATGACACGGTCATGGAACATTGTGATGACAAGAATTCTGGAGCATTGTGATGACACGGTCATGGAACATTGTGATGACAAAAATTATGGAGCATTGTGATGACACGGTTATGGAACATTGTGATGACAAGAATTCTGGAGCATTGTGATGACAAGGGCCATGGAGCATTGTGATGCCACGGTCATGGAACTTTGTGATGACAAGCAATCTGGAGCATTGTGATGACAAGGGCCATGGAGCATTGTGATGACACGGTCATGGAACATTGTGATGAGAAGAATTATGGAGCATTGTGATGACAAGGGCCATGGTGCATTGTGATGACACGGTCATGGAACTTTGTGATGACAAGAATTCTGGAGATTTGTGATGACAAGGGCCATGGAGCATTGTGATGACACGGTCATGGAACATTGTGATGACAAGAATTATGGAGCATTGTGATGACACGGTCATGGAACATTGTGATGACAAGAATTCTGGAGCATTGTGATGACAAGGGCCATGGAGCATTTTGATGACACGGTCATGGAACATTGTGATGACAAGAATTCTGGAGCATTGTGATGACAAGGGCCATGGTGCATTGTGATGACACGGTCATGGAACATTGTGATGACAATAATTCTGGAGCATTGTGATGACAAGGGCCATGGTGCATTGTGATGACACGGTCATGGAACATTGTGATGACAAGAATTCTGGAGGATTGTTATGACAAGGGCCATGGAGCATTGTGATGACACGGTCATGGAACATTGTGATGACAAGAATTCTGGAGCATTGTGATGACAAGGGCCATGGAGCATTGTGATGACACGGTCATGGAACATTGTGATGACAAGAATTCTGGAGCATTGTGATGACACGGTCATGGAACATTGTGATGACAAAAATTATGGAGCATTGTGATGACACGGTTAGGGAACATTCTGATGACAAGAATTATGGAGCATTGTGATGACACGGTCATGGAACATTGTGATGACAAAAATTATAGAGCTTTGCGATGACACGGTCATAGAACATTGTGATGACAAGAATTCTGGAGCATTGTGATGACAAGGGCCATGGAGCATTGTGATGACACGGTCATGGAACATTGTGATGACAATAATTCTGGAGCATTGTGATGACAAGGGCCATGGTGCATTGTGATGACACGGTCATGGAACATTGTGATGACAATAATTCTGGAGCATTGTGATGACAAGGGCCATGGTGCATTGTGATGACACGGTCATGGAACATTGTGATGACAAGAATTCTGGAGGATTGTGATGAAAAGGGCCATGGAGCATTGTGATGACACGGTCATGGAACATTGTGATGACAAGAATTCTGGAGCATTGTGATGACAAGGGCCATGGAGCATTGTGATGACACGGTCATGGAACATTGTGATGACAATAATTGTGGAGCATTGTGATGACAAGGGCCATGGTGCATTGTGATGACACGGTCATGGAACATTGTGATGACAAGAATTCTGGAGCATTGTGATGACAAGAATTCTGAAGCATTGTGATGACACGGTCATGAAACATTGTGATGACAAGAAATATGGAGCATTGTGATGACATGGGCCATGGAGCATTCTGATGACATGGTCATGGAACATTGTGATGACAAGAATTCTGGAGCATTGTGATGACACGGTCATGGAACATTGTGATGACAAGAATTATGGAGCATTGTGATGCAACGGTCATGGAACATTGTGATGACAAGAATTCTGGAGCATTGTGATGACAAGGGCCATGGAGCATTGTGATGACACGGTCATGGAACATTGTAATGAAAAGAAATCTGGAGCATTGTGATGACAAGGGCCATAGAGCATTGTGATGACACGGTCATGGAACATTTTGATGACAAGAATTCTGGAGGATTGTGATGACAAGGGCCATGGAGAATTGTGATGACATGGTCATGGACCATTGTGATGATAAGAATTCTGGAGCATTGTGATGACAAGTGTCATGGAGCATTGTAATGAAACTTTTCATTGTGCACCGTGATGACAAGGGGGATGGAGTATTGTGATGAAACTGGTCCTGGAGCATTGTGATAACAAAAGCCATTGAGCATTGTGATGACAGGCATCATGGAGCATTGTGAAGAAAGGGGTCATGGGGAATTGTAATGACAATAGAGAAATGTGATGAAAATGGTCAGCAAGCAAAGTGATTAAAGTGTTCACTTAGAATTGTCACGAAAAACTATATAGAGCATTGTGATGACAAAGGTCATGGAGAACTGTGATTACCAGGGTCATTTAGCATTGAGATGACACGGTCATGGATCATTGTGATGACAAGAATTATGGAGCATTGTGATGACACGGTCATGGAACATTGTGATGACAAGAATTAAGGAGCATTGTGATGACAAGGGCCATGGAGCATTGTGATGTCACGGTCATGGAACATTGTGATGACAAGAATTCTGGAGCATTGTGATGACAAGGGCCATGGTGCATTGTGATGACACGGTCATGGAACTTTGTGACGACAAGCAATCTGGAGCATTGTGATGACCAGGGCCATGGAGCATTGTGATGACACGGTCAATGAACATTGTGATGACAAGAATTCTGGAGCATTGTGATGACAAGAATTCTGGAGCATTGTGATAACACGGTCATGGAACATTGTGATGACAAGAATTCTGGAGCATTGTGATGACACGGTCATGGAACATTGTGATGACAAAAATTATGGAGCATTGTGATGACACGGTCATGGAACATTGTGATGACAAGAATTATGGAGCATTGTGATGACACGGTCATGGAACATTGTGATGACAAAAATTATAGAGCATTGTGATGACAGCATCATGGAACACTGTGATGAGAAGAATTATGGAGCATTGTGATGACACGGTCATGGAACATTGTGATGACAAGAATTCTGGGGCATTGTGATGACAAGGGCCATGGAGCACTGTGATGACACGGTCATGGAACATTGTGATGACAAGAGTTCTGGAGCATTGTGATGACAAGGGCCATGGAGCATTGTGATGACACGGTCATGGAACATTGTGATGACAATAATTCTGGAGCATTGTGATGACAAGGGCCATGGAGCATTGTGATGACACGGTCATGGAACTTTGTGATGACAAGCAATCAGGAGCATTGTGATGAAAAGGATTCTGGAGCATTGTGATGACACGGTCATGGAACATTGTGATGACAAGAATTCTGGAGCATTGTGATGACAAGGGCCATGGAGCATTGTGAAGACACGGTCATGGAACATTGTGATGACAAGAATTATGGAGCATTGTGATGACACGTTCATGGAACATTGTGATGAGAAGAATTAAGGAGCATTGTGATGACAAGGGCAATGGAGCATTGTGATGACACGGTCATGGAACATTGTGATGACAAGAATTCTGGATCATTGTGATGACAAGAATTCTGGAGCATTGTGATGACACGGTCATGGAGCATTGTGATGACAAGAAATATGGAGCATTGTGATGACATGGTCATGGAACATTGTGATGACAAGAATTATGGAGCATTGTGATGACACGGTCATGGAACATTGTGATGACAAGAATTCTGGAGCATTGTGATGACACGTTCATGGAACATTGTGATGACAAAAATTATGGAGCATTGTGATGACACGTTCATGGAACATTGTAATGACAAGAATTATGGAGCATTGTGATGACACGGTCATGGAACATTGTGATGACAAGAATTATGGAGCATTGTGATGACACGGTCATGGAACATTGTGATGACAAGAATTATGGAGCATTGTGATGACACGGTCATGGAACATTGTGATGACAAGAATTATGGAGCATTGTGATGACACGGTCATGGAACATTGTGATGACAAGAATTCTGGAGCATTGTGATGACAAGGGCCATGGAGCATTGTGATGACACGGTCATGGAACATTGTGATGACAAGAACTCTGGAGCATTGTGATGACAAGGGCCATGCAGCATCGTGATGACACGGTCATGGAACATTGTGATGACAAGAATTCTGGAGCATTGTGATGACAAGAATTCTGGAGCATTGTGATGACACGGTCATGGAACATTGTGATGACAAGAAATATGGAGCATTGTGATGACAAGGGCCATGGAGTATTGTGATGACATGGTCATGGAACATTGTGATGACAAGAATTCTGGAGCATTGTGATGACACGGTCATGGAACATTGTGATGACAAAAATTATGGAGCATTGTGATGACACGGTCATGGAACATTGTGATGACAAGAATTATGGAGCATTGTGATGACACGGTCATGGAACATTGTGATGACAAGAATTCTGGAGCATTGTGATGACAAGGGCCCTGGAGCATTGTGATGACACGGTCATGGAACATTGTGATGACAAGAATTATGGAGCATTGTGATGACACGGTCATGGAACATTGTGATGACAAGAATTAAGGAGCATTGTGATGAGAAGGGCCATGGAGCATTGTGATAACACGGTCATGGAACATTGTGATGACAAGAATTCTGGAGCATTGTGATGACAACGGCCATGGAGCATTGTGATGACACGGTCATGGAACATTGTGATGACAAGAATTCTGGAGCATTGTGATGACAAGGGCCATGGAGCATTGTGATGACACGGTCATGGAATTTTGTGATGACAAGAATTCTGGAGCATTGTGATGACAAGGGCCATGGTGCATTGTGATGACACGGTCATGGAACTTTGTGATGACAAGCAATCTGGAGCATTGTGATGACCAGGGCCATGGAGAATTGTGATGACACGGTCATGGAACATTGTGATGACAAGAATTCTGGAGCATTGTGACGAAACGGTCATGGAACATTGTGATGACAAGAAATATGGAGCATTGTGATGACAAGGGCCATGGAGCATTGTGATGATATGGTCATGGAACATTGTGATGACAAGAATTCTGGAGCATTTTGATGACACGTTCATGGAACATTGTGATGACAAAAATTATGGAGCATTGTGATGACACGGTCATGGAACATTGTGATGACAAGAATTATGGAGCATTGTGATGACACGGTCTTGGAACATTGTGATGACAAGAAATATGGAGGATTGTTATGACAAGGGCCATGGAGCATTGTGATGACACGGTCATGGAACATTGTGATGACAAGAATTCTGGAGCATTGTGATGACACGGTCATGGAACATTGTGATGACAAGAATTCTGGAGCATTGTGATGACAAGGGCCATGGAGCATTGTGATGACACGGTCATGGAACATTGTGATGACAAGAATTCTGGAGCATTGTGATGACACGGTCATGGAACATTGTGATGACAAGAATTCTGGAGCATTGTGATGACAAGGGCCATGGAGCATTGTGATGACACGGTCATGGAACATTGTGATGACAAGAATTATGGATCATTGTGATGACAAGGGCCATGGAGCATTGTGATGACACGGTCATGGAACATTGTGATGACAAGAATTCTGGAGCATTGTTATGACAAGGGCCATGGAGCATTGTGATGACACGGTCATGGAACATTGTGATGACAAGAACTCTGGAGCATTGTGATGACAAGGGCCATGCAGCATCGTGATGACACGGTCATGGAACATTGTGATGACAAGAATTCTGGAGCATTGTGATGACAAGAATTCTGGAGCATTGTGATGACACGGTCATGGAACATTGTGATGACAAGAAATATGGAGCATTGTGATGACAAGGGCCATGGAGTATTGTGATGACATGGTCATGGAACATTGTGATGACAAGAATTCTGGAGCATTGTGATGACACGGTCATGGAACATTGTGATGACAAAAATTATGGAGCATTGTGATGACACGGTCATGGAACATTGTGATGACAAGAATTATGGAGCATTGTGATGACACGGTCATGGAACATTGTGATGACAAGAATTCTGGAGCATTGTGATGACAAGGGCCATGGAGCATTGTGATGACACGGTCATGGAACATTGTGATGACAAGAATTATGGAGCATTGTGATGACACGGTCATGGAACATTGTGATGACAAGAATTAAGGAGCATTGTGATGAGAAGGGCCATGGAGCATTGTGATGACACGGTCATGGAACATTGTGATGACAAGAATTCTGGAGCATTGTGATGACAACGGCCATGGAGCATTGTGATGACACGGTCATGGAACATTGTGATGACAAGAATTCTGGAGCATTGTGATGACAAGGGCCATGGAGCATTGTGATGACACGGTCATGGAATTTTGTGATGACAAGAATTCTGGAGCATTGTGATGACAAGGGCCATGGTGCATTGTGATGACACGGTCATGGAACTTTGTGATGACAAGCAATCTGGAGCATTGTGATGACCAGGGCCATGGAGAATTGTGATGACACGGTCATGGAACATTGTGATGACAAGAATTCTGGAGCATTGTGACGAAACGGTCATGGAACATTGTGATGACAAGAAATATGGAGCATTGTGATGACAAGGGCCATGGAGCATTGTGATGATATGGTCATGGAACATTGTGATGACAAGAATTCTGGAGCATTTTGATGACACGTTCTTGGAACATTGTGATGACAAAAATTATGGAGCATTGTGATGACACGGTCATGGAACATTGTGATGACAAGAATTATGGAGCATTGTGATGACACGGTCTTGGAACATTGTGATGACAAGAAATATGGAGGATTGTTATGACAAGGGCCATGGAGCATTGTGATGACACGTTCATGGAACATTGTGATGACAAGAATTCTGGAGCATTGTGATGACACGGTCATGGAACATTGTGATGACAAGAATTCTGGAGCATTGTGATGACAAGGGCCATGGAGCATTGTGATGACACGGTCATGGAACATTGTGATGACAAGAATTCTGGAGCATTGTGATGACACGGTCATGGAACATTGTGATGACAAGAATTCTGGAGCATTGTGATGACAAGGGCCATGGAGCATTGTGATGACACGGTCATGGAACATTGTGATGACAAGAATTCTGGAGCATTGTGATGACACGGTCATGGAACATTGTGATGACAAAAATTATGGAGCATTGTGATGACACGGTTATGGAACATTGTGATGACAAGAATTATGGAGCATTGTGATGACACGGTCATGGAACATTGTGATGACAAAAATTATAGAGCTTTGCGATGACACGGTCATAGAACATTGTGATGACAAGAATTCTGGAGCATTGTGATGACAAGGGCCATGGAGCATTGTGATGACACGGTCATGGAACATTGTGATGACAAGAATTCTGAAGCATTGTGATGACAAGGGCCATGGAGCATTGTGATGACACAGTCATGGAACATTGTGATGACAAGAATTCTGGAGCATTGTGATGACAAGGGCCATGGAGCATTGTGATGACACGGTCATGGAACATTGTGATGACAATAATTGTGGAGCATTGTGATGACAAGGGCCATGGTGCATTGTGATGACACGGTCATGGAACATTGTGATGACAAGAATTCTGGAGCATTGTGATGACAAGAATTCTGAAGCATTGTGATGACACGGTCATGAAACATTGTGATGACAAGAAATTTGGAGCATTGTGATGACATGGGCCATGGAGCATTCTGATGACATGGTCATGGAACATTGTGATGACAAGAATTCTGGAGCATTGTGATGACACGGTCATGGAACATTGTGCTGACAAGCAATATGGAGCATTGTGATGACAAGGGCCATGGAGCATTGTGATGACATGGTCATGGAACATTGTGATGACAAGAATTATGGAGCATTGTGATGACACGGTCATGGAACATTGTGATGGCAAGAATTCTGGAGCATTGTGATGACACGTTCATGGAACATTGTGATGACAAAAATTATGGAGCATTGTGATGACACGTTCATGGAACATTGTAATGACAAGAATTATGGAGCATTGTGATGACACGGTCATGGAACATTGTGATGACAAGAATTATGGAGCATTGTGATGACACGGTCATGGAACATTGTGATGACAAGAATTATGGAGCATTGTGATGACACGGTCATGGAACATTGTGATGACAAGAATTATGGAGCATTGTGATGACACGGTCATGGAACATTGTGATGACAAGAATTCTGGAGCATTGTGATGACAAGGGCCATGGAGCATTGTGATGACACGGTCATGGAACATTGTGATGACAAGAACTCTGGAGCATTGTGATGACAAGGGCCATGCAGCATCGTGATGACACGGTCATGGAACATTGTGATGACAAGAATTCTGGAGCATTGTGATGACAAGAATTCTGGAGCATTGTGATGACACGGTCATGGAACATTGTGATGACAAGAAATATGGAGCATTGTGATGACAAGGGCCATGGAGTATTGTGATGACATGGTCATGGAACATTGTGATGACAAGAATTCTGGAGCATTGTGATGACACGGTCATGGAACATTGTGATGACAAAAATTATGGAGCATTGTGATGACACGGTCATGGAACATTGTGATGACAAGAATTATGGAGCATTGTGATGACACGGTCATGGAACATTGTGATGACAAGAATTCTGGAGCATTGTGATGACAAGGGCCCTGGAGCATTGTGATGACACGGTCATGGAACATTGTGATGACAAGAATTATGGAGCATTGTGATGACACGGTCATGGAACATTGTGATGACAAGAATTAAGGAGCATTGTGATGAGAAGGGCCATGGAGCATTGTGATAACACGGTCATGGAACATTGTGATGACAAGAATTCTGGAGCATTGTGATGACAACGGCCATGGAGCATTGTGATGACACGGTCATGGAACATTGTGATGACAAGAATTCTGGAGCATTGTGATGACAAGGGCCATGGAGCATTGTGATGACACGGTCATGGAATTTTGTGATGACAAGAATTCTGGAGCATTGTGATGACAAGGGCCATGGTGCATTGTGATGACACGGTCATGGAACTTTGTGATGACAAGCAATCTGGAGCATTGTGATGACCAGGGCCATGGAGAATTGTGATGACACGGTCATGGAACATTGTGATGACAAGAATTCTGGAGCATTGTGACGAAACGGTCATGGAACATTGTGATGACAAGAAATATGGAGCATTGTGATGACAAGGGCCATGGAGCATTGTGATGATATGGTCATGGAACATTGTGATGACAAGAATTCTGGAGCATTTTGATGACACGTTCATGGAACATTGTGATGACAAAAATTATGGAGCATTGTGATGACACGGTCATGGAACATTGTGATGACAAGAATTATGGAGCATTGTGATGACACGGTCTTGGAACATTGTGATGACAAGAAATATGGAGGATTGTTATGACAAGGGCCATGGAGCATTGTGATGACACGGTCATGGAACATTGTGATGACAAGAATTCTGGAGCATTGTGATGACACGGTCATGGAACATTGTGATGACAAGAATTCTGGAGCATTGTGATGACAAGGGCCATGGAGCATTGTGATGACACGGTCATGGAACATTGTGATGACAAGAATTCTGGAGCATTGTGATGACACGGTCATGGAACATTGTGATGACAAGAATTCTGGAGCATTGTGATGACAAGGGCCATGGAGCATTGTGATGACACGGTCATGGAACATTGTGATGACAAGAATTATGGATCATTGTGATGACAAGGGCCATGGAGCATTGTGATGACACGGTCATGGAACATTGTGATGACAAGAATTCTGGAGCATTGTTATGACAAGGGCCATGGAGCATTGTGATGACACGGTCATGGAACATTGTGATGACAAGAACTCTGGAGCATTGTGATGACAAGGGCCATGCAGCATCGTGATGACACGGTCATGGAACATTGTGATGACAAGAATTCTGGAGCATTGTGATGACAAGGGCCATGGAGTATTGTGATGACATGGTCATGGAACATTGTGATGACAAGAATTCTGGAGCATTGTGATGACACGGTCATGGAACATTGTGATGACAAAAATTATGGAGCATTGTGATGACACGGTCATGGAACATTGTGATGACAAGAATTATGGAGCATTGTGATGACACGGTCATGGAACATTGTGATGACAAGAATTCTGGAGCATTGTGATGACAAGGGCCATGGAGCATTGTGATGACACGGTCATGGAACATTGTGATGACAAGAATTATGGAGCATTGTGATGACACGGTCATGGAACATTGTGATGACAAGAATTAAGGAGCATTGTGATGAGAAGGGCCATGGAGCATTGTGATGACACGGTCATGGAACATTGTGATGACAAGAATTCTGGAGCATTGTGATGACAACGGCCATGGAGCATTGTGATGACACGGTCATGGAACATTGTGATGACAAGAATTCTGGAGCATTGTGATGACAAGGGCCATGGAGCATTGTGATGACACGGTCATGGAATTTTGTGATGACAAGAATTCTGGAGCATTGTGATGACAAGGGCCATGGTGCATTGTGATGACACGGTCATGGAACTTTGTGATGACAAGCAATCTGGAGCATTGTGATGACCAGGGCCATGGAGAATTGTGATGACACGGTCATGGAACATTGTGATGACAAGAATTCTGGAGCATTGTGACGAAACGGTCATGGAACATTGTGATGACAAGAAATATGGAGCATTGTGATGACAAGGGCCATGGAGCATTGTGATGATATGGTCATGGAACATTGTGATGACAAGAATTCTGGAGCATTTTGATGACACGTTCTTGGAACATTGTGATGACAAAAATTATGGAGCATTGTGATGACACGGTCATGGAACATTGTGATGACAAGAATTATGGAGCATTGTGATGACACGGTCTTGGAACATTGTGATGACAAGAAATATGGAGGATTGTTATGACAAGGGCCATGGAGCATTGTGATGACACGTTCATGGAACATTGTGATGACAAGAATTCTGGAGCATTGTGATGACACGGTCATGGAACATTGTGATGACAAGAATTCTGGAGCATTGTGATGACAAGGGCCATGGAGCATTGTGATGACACGGTCATGGAACATTGTGATGACAAGAATTCTGGAGCATTGTGATGACACGGTCATGGAACATTGTGATGACAAGAATTCTGGAGCATTGTGATGACAAGGGCCATGGAGCATTGTGATGACACGGTCATGGAACATTGTGATGACAAGAATTCTGGAGCATTGTGATGACACGGTCATGGAACATTGTGATGACAAAAATTATGGAGCATTGTGATGACACGGTTATGGAACATTGTGATGACAAGAATTATGGAGCATTGTGATGACACGGTCATGGAACATTGTGATGACAAAAATTATAGAGCTTTGCGATGACACGGTCATAGAACATTGTGATGACAAGAATTCTGGAGCATTGTGATGACAAGGGCCATGGAGCATTGTGATGACACGGTCATGGAACATTGTGATGACAAGAATTCTGAAGCATTGTGATGACAAGGGCCATGGAGCATTGTGATGACACAGTCATGGAACATTGTGATGACAAGAATTCTGGAGCATTGTGATGACAAGGGCCATGGAGCATTGTGATGACACGGTCATGGAACATTGTGATGACAATAATTGTGGAGCATTGTGATGACAAGGGCCATGGTGCATTGTGATGACACGGTCATGGAACATTGTGATGACAAGAATTCTGGAGCATTGTGATGACAAGAATTCTGAAGCACTGTGATGACACGGTCATGAAACATTGTGATGACAAGAAATTTGGAGCATTGTGATGACATGGGCCATGGAGCATTCTGATGACATGGTCATGGAACATTGTGATGACAAGAATTCTGGAGCATTGTGATGACACGGTCATGGAACATTGTGATGACAAGAATTATGGAGCATTGTGATGCAACGGTCATGGAACATTGTGATGACAAGAATTCTGGAGCATTGTGATGACAAGGGCCATGGAGCATTGTAATGAATCTTTTCATTGTGCACCGTGATGACAAGGGGTATGGAGTATTGTGATGAAACTGGTCCTGGAGCATTGTGATAACAAAAGCCATTGAGCAATGTGATGAGAGGCATCATGGAGCATTGTGAAGAAAGGGGTCATGGGGAATTGTAATGACAATAGAAAAATGTGATGAAAATGGTCAGCAAGCAAAGTGATTAAAGTGGTCATTTAGAATTGTCATGAAAAACTATATAGAGCATTGTGATGACAAAGGTCATCGAGAACTGTGATGACCAGGGTCAATTAGCATTGTGATGACACGGTCATGGAACATTGTGATGACAAGAATTATGGAGCATTGTGATGACACGGTCATGGATCATTTTGATGACAAAAATTCTGGAGCATTGTGATGACAAGGGCCATGGAGCATTGTGATGACACGGTCATGGAACATTGTGATGACAAGAATTATGGAGCATTGTGATGACACGGTCATGGAACATTGTGATGACAAGAATTCTGGAGCATTGTGATGACATGTTCATGGAACATTGTGATGACAAAAATTATGGAGCATTGTGATGACACGGTCATGGAACATTGTGATGACAAGAATTATGGAGCATTGTGATGACACGGTCATGGAACATTGTGATGACAAGAATTATGGAGCATTGTGATGACACGGTCATGGAACATTGTGATGACAAGAATTATGGAGCATTGTGATGACACGGTCATGGAACATTGTGATGACAAGAATTATGGAGCATTGTGATGACACGGTCATGGAACATTGTGATGACAAGAATTCTGGAGCATTGTGATGACAAGGGCCATGGAGCATTGTGATGACACGGTCATGGAACATTGTGATGACAAGAACTCTGGAGCATTGTGATGACAAGGGCCATGCAGCATCGTGATGACACGGTCATGGAACATTGTGATGACAAGAATTCTGGAGCATTGTGATGACAAGAATTCTGGAGCATTGTGATGACACGGTCATGGAACATTGTGATGACAAGAAATATGGAGCATTGTGATGACAAGGGCCATGGAGTATTGTGATGACATGGTCATGGAACATTGTGATGACAAGAATTCTGGAGCATTGTGATGACACGGTCATGGAACATTGTGATGACAAAAATTATGGAGCATTGTGATGACACGGTCATGGAACATTGTGATGACAAGAATTATGGAGCATTGTGATGACACGGTCATGGAACATTGTGATGACAAGAATTCTGGAGCATTGTGATGACAAGGGCCATGGAGCATTGTGATGACACGGTCATGGAACATTGTGATGACAAGAATTATGGAGCATTGTGATGACACGGTCATGGAACATTGTGATGACAAGAATTAAGGAGCATTGTGATGAGAAGGGCCATGGAGCATTGTGATGACACGGTCATGGAACATTGTGATGACAAGAATTCTGGAGCATTGTGATGACAACGGCCATGGAGCATTGTGATGACACGGTCATGGAACATTGTGATGACAAGAATTCTGGAGCATTGTGATGACAAGGGCCATGGAGCATTGTGATGACACGGTCATGGAATTTTGTGATGACAAGAATTCTGGAGCATTGTGATGACAAGGGCCATGGTGCATTGTGATGACACGGTCATGGAACTTTGTGATGACAAGCAATCTGGAGCATTGTGATGACCAGGGCCATGGAGAATTGTGATGACACGGTCATGGAACATTGTGATGACAAGAATTCTGGAGCATTGTGACGAAACGGTCATGGAACATTGTGATGAAAAGAAATATGGAGCATTGTGATGACAAGGGCAATGGAGCATTGTGATGATATGGTCATGGAACATTGTGATGACAAGAATTCTGGAGCATTTTGATGACACGTTCATGGAACATTGTGATGACAAAAATTATGGAGCATTGTGATGACACGGTCATGGAACATTGTGATGACAAGAATTATGGAGCATTGTGATGACACGGTCTTGGAACATTGTGATGACAAGAAATATGGAGGATTGTTATGACAAGGGCCATGGAGCATTGTGATGACACGGTCATGGAACATTGTGATGACAAGAATTCTGGAGCATTGTGATGACACGGTCATGGAACATTGTGATGACAAGAATTCTGGAGCATTGTGATGACAAGGGCCATGGAGCATTGTGATGACACGGTCATGGAACATTGTGATGACAAGAATTCTGGAGCATTGTGATGACACGGTCATGGAACATTGTGATGACAAGAATTCTGGAGCATTGTGATGACAAGGGCCATGGAGCATTGTGATGACACGGTCATGGAACATTGTGATGACAAGAATTCTGGAGCATTGTGATGACACGGTCATGGAACATTGTGATGACAAAAATTATGGAGCATTGTGATGACACGGTTATGGAACATTGTGATGACAAGAATTATGGAGCATTGTGATGACACGGTCATGGAACATTGTGATGACAAAAATTATAGAGCTTTGCGATGACACGGTCATAGAACATTGTGATGACAAGAATTCTGGAGCATTGTGATGACAAGGGCCATGGAGCATTGTGATGACACGGTCATGGAACATTGTGATGACAAGAATTCTGAAGCATTGTGATGACAAGGGCCATGGAGCATTGTGATGACACGGTCATGGAACATTGTGATGACAAGAATTCTGGAGCATTGTGATGACAAGGGCCATGGAGCATTGTGATGACACGGTCATGGAACATTGTGATGACAATAATTGTGGAGCATTGTGATGACAAGGGCCATGGTGCATTGTGATGACACGGTCATGGAACATTGTGATGACAAGAATTCTGGAGCATTGTGATGACAAGAATTCTGAAGCATTGTGATGACACGGTCATGAAACATTGTGATGACAAGAAATTTGGAGCATTGTGATGACATGGGCCATGGAGCATTCTGATGACATGGTCATGGAACATTGTGATGACAAGAATTCTGGAGCATTGTGATGACACGGTCATGGAACATTGTGATGACAAGAATTATGGAGCATTGTGATGCAACGGTCATGGAACATTGTGATGACAAGAATTCTGGAGCATTGTGATGACAAGGGCCATGGAGCATTGTAATGAATCTTTTCATTGTGCACCGTGATGACAAGGGGTATGGAGTATTGTGATGAAACTGGTCCTGGAGCATTGTGATAACAAAAGCCATTGAGCAATGTGATGAGAGGCATCATGGAGCATTGTGAAGAAAGGGGTCATGGGGAATTGTAATGACAATAGAAAAATGTGATGAAAATGGTCAGCAAGCAAAGTGATTAAAGTGGTCATTTAGAATTGTCATGAAAAACTATATAGAGCATTGTGATGACAAAGGTCATCGAGAACTGTGATGACCAGGGTCAATTAGCATTGTGATGACACGGTCATGGAACATTGTGATGACAAGAATTATGGAGCATTGTGATGACACGGTCATGGATCATTTTGATGACAAAAATTCTGGAGCATTGTGATGACAAGGGCCATGGAGCATTGTGATGACACGGTCATGGAACATTGTGATGACAAGAATTATGGAGCATTGTGATGACACGGTCATGGAACATTGTGATGACAAGAATTCTGGAGCATTGTGATGACACGTTCATGGAACATTGTGATGACAAAAATTATGGAGCATTGTGATGACACGGTCATGGAACATTGTGATGACAAGAATTATGGAGCATTGTGATGACATGGTCATGGAACATTGTGATGACAAGAATTATGGAGCATTGTGATGACACGGTCATGGAACATTGTGATGACAAGAATTATGGAGCATTGTGATGACACGGTCATGGAACATTGTGATGACAAGTATTATGGAGCATTGTGATGACACGGTCATGGAACATTGTGATGACAAGAATTCTGGAGCATTGTGATGACAAGGGCCATGGAGCATTGTGATGACACGGTCATGGAACATTGTGATGACAAGAACTCTGGAGCATTGTGATGACAAGGGCCATGCAGCATCGTGATGACACGGTCATGGAACATTGTGATGACAAGAATTCTGGAGCATTGTGATGACAAGAATTCAGGAGCATTGTGATGACACGGTCATGGAACATTGTGATGACAAGAAATATGGAGCATTGTGATGACAAGGGCCATGGAGTATTGTGATGACATGGTCATGGAACATTGTGATGACAAGAATTCTGGAGCATTGTGATGACACGGTCATGGAACATTGTGATGACAAAAATTATGGAGCATTGTGATGACACGGTCATGGAACATTGTGATGACAAGAATTATGGAGCATTGTGATGACACGGTCATGGAACATTGTGATGACAAGAATTCTGGAGCATTGTGATGACAAGGGCCATGGAGCATTGTGATGACACGGTCATGGAACATTGTGATGACAAGAATTATGGAGCATTGTGATGACACGGTCATGGAACATTGTGATGACAAGAATTAAGGAGCATTGTGATGAGAAGGGCCATGGAGCATTGTGATGACACGGTCATGGAACATTGTGATGACAAGAATTCTGGAGCATTGTGATGACAACGGCCATGGAGCATTGTGATGACACGGTCATGGAACATTGTGATGACAAGAATTCTGGAGCATTGTGATGACAAGGGCCATGGAGCATTGTGATGACACGGTCATGGAATTTTGTGATGACAAGAATTCTGGAGCATTGTGATGACAAGGGCCATGGTGCATTGTGATGACACGGTCATGGAACTTTGTGATGACAAGCAATCTGGAGCATTGTGATGACCAGGGCCATGGAGAATTGTGATGACACGGTCATGGAACATTGTGATGACAAGAATTCTGGAGCATTGTGATGACAAGGGCCATGGAGCATTGTGATGACACGGTCATGGAACATTGTGATGACAAGAATTCTGAAGCATTGTGATGACAAGGGCCATGGAGCATTGTGATGACACGGTCATGGAACATTGTGATGACAAGAATTCTGGAGCATTGTGATGACAAGGGCCATGGAGCATTGTGATGACACGGTCATGGAACATTGTGATGACAATAATTGTGGAGCATTGTGATGACAAGTGCCATGGTGCATTGTGATGACACGGTCATGGAACATTGTGATGACAAGAATTCTGGAGCATTGTGATGACAAGAATTCTGAAGCATTGTGATGACACGGTCATGAAACATTGTGATGACAAGAAATTTGGAGCATTGTGATGACATGGGCCATGGAGCATTCTGATGACATGGTCATGGAACATTGTGATGACAAGAATTCTGGAGCATTGTGATGACAAGGGCCATGGTGCATTGTGATGACACGGTCATGGAACATTGTGATGACAAGAATTCTGGAGCATTGTGATGACAAGAATTCTGAAGCATTGTGATGACACGGTCATGAAACATTGTGATGACAAGAAATTTGGAGCATTGTGATGACATGGGCCATGGAGCATTCTGATGACATGGTCATGGAACATTGTGATGACAAGAATTCTGGAGCATTGTGATGACACGGTCATGGAACATTGTGATGACAAGAATTATGGAGCATTGTGATGCAACGGTCATGGAACATTGTGATGACAAGAATTCTGGAGCATTGTGATGACAAGGGCCATGGAGCATTGTAATGAATCTTTTCATTGTGCACCGTGATGACAAGGGGTATGGAGTATTGTGATGAAACTGGTCCTGGAGCATTGTGATAACAAAAGCCATTGAGCAATGTGATGAGAGGCATCATGGAGCATTGTGAAGAAAGGGGTCATGGGGAATTGTAATGACAATAGAAAAATGTGATGAAAATGGTCAGCAAGCAAAGTGATTAAAGTGGTCATTTAGAATTGTCATGAAAAACTATATAGAGCATTGTGATGACAAAGGTCATCGAGAACTGTGATGACCAGGGTCAATTAGCATTGTGATGACACAGTCATGGAACATTGTGATGACAAGAATTATGGAGCATTGTGATGACACGGTCATGGATCATTTTGATGACAAAAATTCTGGAGCATTGTGATGACAAGGGCCATGGAGCATTGTGATGACACGGTCATGGAACATTGTGATGACAAGAATTATGGAGCATTGTGATGACACGGTCATGGAACATTGTGATGACAAGAATTAAGGAGCATTGTGATGAGAAGGGCCATGGAGCATTGTGATGACACGGTCATGGAACATTGTGATGACAAGAATTCTGGAGCATTGTGATGACAACGGCCATGGAGCATTGTGATGACACGGTCATGGAACATTGTGATGACAAGAATTCTGGAGCATTGTGATGACAAGGGCCATGGAGCATTGTGATGACACGGTCATGGAATTTTGTGATGACAAGAATTCTGGAGCATTGTGATGACAAGGGCCATGGTGCATTGTGATGACACGGTCATGGAACTTTGTGATGACAAGCAATCTGGAGCATTGTGATGACCAGGGCCATGGAGAATTGTGATGACACGGTCATGGAACATTGTGATGACAAGAATTCTGGAGCATTGTGACGAAACGGTCATGGAACATTGTGATGACAAGAAATATGGAGCATTGTGATGACAAGGGCCATGGAGCATTGTGATGATATGGTCATGGAACATTGTGACGACAAGAATTCTGGAGCATTTTGATGACACGTTCATGGAACATTGTGATGACAAAAATTATGGAGCATTGTGATGACACGGTCATGGAACATTGTGATGACAAGAATTATGGAGCATTGTGATGACACGGTCTTGGAACATTGTGATGACAAGAAATATGGAGGATTGTTATGACAAGGGCCATGGAGCATTGTGATGACACGGTCATGGAACATTGTGATGACAAGAATTCTGGAGCATTGTGATGACACGGTCATGGAACATTGTGATGACAAGAATTCTGGAGCATTGTGATGACAAGGGCCATGGAGCATTGTGATGACACGGTCATGGAACATTGTGATGACAAGAATTATGGAGCATTGTGATGACACGGTCATGGAACATTGTGATGACAAGAATTAAGGAGCATTGTGATGAGAAGGGCCATGGAGCATTGTGATGACATGGTCATGGAACATTGTGATGACAAGAATTCTGGAGCATTGTGATGACAACGGCCATGGAGCATTGTGATGACACGGTCATGGAACATTGTGATGACAAGAATTCTGGAGCATTGTGATGACAAGGGCCATGGAGCATTGTGATGACACGGTCATGGAATTTTGTGATGACAAGAATTCTGGAGCATTGTGATGACAAGGGCCATGGAGCATTGTGATGACACGGTCATGGAACTTTGTGATGACAAGCAATCTGGAGCATTGTGATGACCAGGGCCATGGAGAATTGTGATGACACGGTCATGGAACATTGTGATGACAAGAATTCTGGAGCATTGTGATGACACGGTCATGGAACATTGTGATGACAAAAATTATGGAGCATTGTGATGACACGGTTATGGAACATTGTGATGACAAGAATTATGGAGCATTGTGATGACACGGTCATGGAACATTGTGATGACAAAAATTATAGAGCTTTGCGATGACACGGTCATAGAACATTGTGATGACAAGAATTCTGGAGCATTGTGATGACAAGGGCCATGGAGCATTGTGATGACACGGTCATGGAACATTGTGATGACAATAATTCTGGAGCATTGTGATGACAAGGGCCATGGTGCATTGTGATGACACGGTCATGGAACTTTGTGATGACAATAATTCTGGAGCATTGTGATGACAAGGGCCATGGTGCATTGTGATGACACGGTCATGGAACATTGTGATGACAAGAATTCTGTAGGATTGTGATGACAAGGGCCATGGAGCATTGTGATGACACGGTCATGGAACATTGTGATGACAAGAATTCTGAAGCATTGTGATGACAAGGGCCATGGAGCATTGTGATGACACGGTCATGGAACATTGTGATGACAAGAATTCTGGAGCATTGTGATGACAACGGCCATGGAGCATTGTGATGACACGGTCATGGAACATTGTGATGACAAGAATTCTGGAGCATTGTGATGACAAGGGCCATGGAGCATTGTGATGACACGGTCATGGAATTTTGTGATGACAAGAATTCTGGAGCATTGTGATGACAAGGGCCATGGTGCATTGTGATGACACGGTCATGGAACTTTGTGATGACAAGCAATCTGGAGCATTGTGATGACCAGGGCCATGGAGAATTGTGATGACACGGTCATGGAACATTGTGATGACAAGAATTCTGGAGCATTGTGATGACAAGGGCCATGGAGCATTGTGATGACACGGTCATGGAACATTGTGATGACAAGAATTCTGAAGCATTGTGATGACAAGGACCATGGAGCATTGTGATGACACGGTCATGGAACATTGTGATGACAAGAATTCTGGAGCATTGTGATGACAAGGGCCATGGAGCATTGTGATGACACGGTCATGGAACATTGTGATGACAATAATTGTGGAGCATTGTGATGACAAGTGCCATGGTGCATTGTGATGACACGGTCATGGAACATTGTGATGACAAGAATTCTGGAGCATTGTGATGACAAGAATTCTGAAGCATTGTGATGACACGGTCATGAAACATTGTGATGACAAGAAATTTGGAGCATTGTGATGACATGGGCCATGGAGCATTCTGATGACATGGTCATGGAACATTGTGATGACAAGAATTCTGGAGCATTGTGATGACACGGTCATGGAACATTGTGATGACAAGAATTATGGAGCATTGTGATGCAACGGTCATGGAACATTGTGATGACAAGAATTCTGGAGCATTGTGATGACAAGGGCCATGGAGCATTGTAATGAATCTTTTCATTGTGCACCGTGATGACAAGGGGTATGGAGTATTGTGATGAAACTGGTCCTGGAGCATTGTGATAACAAAAGCCATTGAGCAATGTGATGAGAGGCATCATGGAGCATTGTGAAGAAAGGGGTCATGGGGAATTGTAATGACAATAGAAAAATGTGATGAAAATGGTCAGCAAGCAAAGTGATTAAAGTGGTCATTTAGAATTGTCATGAAAAACTATATAGAGCATTGTGATGACAAAGGTCATCGAGAACTGTGATGACCAGGGTCAATTAGCATTGTGATGACACAGTCATGGAACATTGTGATGACAAGAATTATGGAGCATTGTGATGACACGGTCATGGATCATTTTGATGACAAAAATTCTGGAGCATTGTGATGACAAGGGCCATGGAGCATTGTGATGACACGGTCATGGAACATTGTGATGACAAGAATTATGGAGCATTGTGATGACACGGTCATGGAACATTGTGATGACAAGAATTAAGGAGCATTGTGATGAGAAGGGCCATGGAGCATTGTGATGACACGGTCATGGAACATTGTGATGACAAGAATTCTGGAGCATTGTGATGACAACGGCCATGGAGCATTGTGATGACACGGTCATGGAACATTGTGATGACAAGAATTCTGGAGCATTGTGATGACAAGGGCCATGGAGCATTGTGATGACACGGTCATGGAATTTTGTGATGACAAGAATTCTGGAGCATTGTGATGACAAGGGCCATGGTGCATTGTGATGACACGGTCATGGAACCTTGTGATGACAAGCAATCTGGAGCATTGTGATGACCAGGGCCATGGAGAATTGTGATGACACGGTCATGGAACATTGTGATGACAAGAATTCTGGAGCATTGTGACGAAACGGTCATGGAACATTGTGATGACAAGAAATATGGAGCATTGTGATGACAAGGGCCATGGAGCATTGTGATGATATGGTCATGGAACATTGTGACGACAAGAATTCTGGAGCATTTTGATGACACGTTCATGGAACATTGTGATGACAAAAATTATGGAGCATTGTGATGACACGGTCATGGAACATTGTGATGACAAGAATTATGGAGCATTGTGATGACACGGTCTTGGAACATTGTGATGACAAGAAATATGGAGGATTGTTATGACAAGGGCCATGGAGCATTGTGATGACACGGTCATGGAACATTGTGATGACAAGAATTCTGGAGCATTGTGATGACACGGTCATGGAACATTGTGATGACAAGAATTCTGGAGCATTGTGATGACAAGGGCCATGGAGCATTGTGATGACACGGTCATGGAACATTGTGATGACAAGAATTATGGAGCATTGTGATGACACGGTCATGGAACATTGTGATGACAAGAATTAAGGAGCATTGTGATGAGAAGGGCCATGGAGCATTGTGATGACACGGTCATGGAACATTGTGATGACAAGAATTCTGGAGCATTGTGATGACAACGGCCATGGAGCATTGTGATGACACGGTCATGGAACATTGTGATGACAAGAATTCTGGAGCATTGTGATGACAAGGGCCATGGAGCATTGTGATGACACGGTCATGGAATTTTGTGATGACAAGAATTCTGGAGCATTGTGATGACAAGGGCCATGGTGCATTGTGATGACACGGTCATGGAACTTTGTGATGACAAGCAATCTGGAGCATTGTGATGACCAGGGCCATGGAGAATTGTGATGACACGGTCATGGAACATTGTGATGACAAGAATTCTGGAGCATTGTGATGACACGGTCATGGAACATTGTGATGACAAAAATTATGGAGCATTGTGATGACACGGTTATGGAACATTGTGATGACAAGAATTATGGAGCATTGTGATGACACGGTCATGGAACATTGTGATGACAAAAATTATAGAGCTTTGCGATGACACGGTCATAGAACATTGTGATGACAAGAATTCTGGAGCATTGTGATGACAAGGGCCATGGAGCATTGTGATGACACGGTCATGGAACATTGTGATGACAATAATTCTGGAGCATTGTGATGACAAGGGCCATGGTGCATTGTGATGACACGGTCATGGAACATTGTGATGACAAAAATTCTGGAGCATTGTGATGACAAGGGCCATGGTGCATTGTGATGACACGGTCATGGAACATTGTGATGACAAGAATTCTGTAGGATTGTGATGACAAGGGCCATGGAGCATTGTGATGACACGGTCATGGAACATTGTGATGACAAGAATTCTGAAGCATTGTGATGACAAGGGCCATGGAGCATTGTGATGACACGGTCATGGAACATTGTGATGACAAGAATTCTGGAGCATTATGATGACAAGGGCCATGGAGCATTGTGATGACACGGTCATGGAACATTGTGATGACAATAATTGTGGAGCATTGTGATGACAAGTGCCATGGTGCATTGTGATGACACGGTCATGGAATATTGTGATGACAAGAATTCTGGAGCATTGTGATGACAAGAATTCTGAAGCATTGTGATGACACGGTCATGAAACATTGTGATGACAAGAAATTTGGAGCATTGTGATGACATGGGCCATGGAGCATTCTGATGACATGGTCATGGAACATTGTGATGACAAGAATTCTGGAGCATTGTGATGACACGGTCATGGAACATTGTGATGACAAGAATTATGGAGCATTGTGATGCAACGGTCATGGAACATTGTGATGACAAGAATTCTGGAGCATTGTGATGACAAGGGCCATGGAGCATTGTAATGAATCTTTTCATTGTGCACCGTGATGACAAGGGGTATGGAGTATTGTGATGAAACTGGTCCTGGAGCATTGTGATAACAAAAGCCATTGAGCAATGTGATGAGAGGCATCATGGAGCATTGTGAAGAAAGGGGTCATGGGGAATTGTAATGACAATAGAAAAATGTGATGAAAATGGTCAGCAAGCAAAGTGATTAAAGTGGTCATTTAGAATTGTCATGAAAAACTATATAGAGCATTGTGATGACAAAGGTCATCGAGAACTGTGATGACCAGGGTCAATTAGCATTGTGATGACACGGTCATGGAACATTGTGATGACAAGAATTATGGAGCATTGTGATGACACGGTCATGGATCATTTTGATGACAAAAATTCTGGAGCATTGTGATGACAAGGGCCATGGAGCATTGTGATGACACGGTCATGGAACATTGTAATGAAAAGAAATCTGGAGCATTGTGATGACAAGGGCCATAGAGCATTGTGATGACACGGTCATGGAACATTTTGATGACAAGAATTCTGGAGCATTGTGATGACAAGGGCCATGGAGAATTGTGATGACATGGTCATGGAACATTGTGATGATAAGAATTCTGGAGCATTGTGATGACAAGTGTCATGGAGCATTGTAATGAAACTTTTCATTGTGCACCGTGATGACAAGGGGGATGGAGTATTGTGAAGAAACTGGTCCTGGAGCATTGTGATAACAAAAGCCATTGAGCATTGTGATGACAGGCATCATGGAGCATTGTGAAGAAAGGGGTCATGGGGAATTGTAATGACAATAGAGAAATGTGATGAAAATGGTCAGCAAGCAAAGTGATTAAAGTGGTCATTTAGAATTGTCATGAAAAACTATATAGAGCATTGTGATGACAAAGGTCATGGAACATTGTGATGACAAGAATTCTGGAGCATTGTAATGACACGGTCATGGAACATTGTGATGACAAGAATTCTGGAGCATTGTGATGAGAAGGGTCATGGTGCATTGTGATGACACAGTCATGAAACTTTGTGATGACAAGCAATCTGGAGCATTGTGATGACAAGGGCCATGGAGCATTGTGATGACACGGTCATGGAACATTGTGATGACAAGAATTCTGGACCATTGTGATGACAAGGGCCATGGTGCATTGTGATGACACGGTCATGGAACTTTGTGATGACAAGCAATCTGGAGCATTGTGATGACAAGGGCCATGGAACATTGTGATGACACGGTCATGGAACTTTGTGATGACAAGCAATCTGGAGCATTGTGATGACCAGGGCCATGGTGCATTGTGATGACACGGTCATGGAACATTGTGATGACAAGAATTCTGGAGCATTGTGATGACAAGAATTCTGGAGCATTGTGATGACACGGTCATGGAACATTGTGATGACAAGAAATATGGAGCATTGTGATGACATGGTCATGGAACATTGTGATGACAAGAATTCTGGAGCATTGTGATGACACGTTCATGGAACATTGTGATGACAAGAATTCTGGAGCATTGTGATGACAAGGGCCATGCAGCATTGTGATGACACGGTTATGGAACATTGTGATGACAAGAAATATGGAGCATTGTGATGACATGGTCATGGAACATTGTGATGACAAGAAATATGGAGCATTGTGATGACAAGGGCCATGGAGCATTGTGATGACATGGTCATGGAACATTGTGATGACAAGAATTCTGGAGCATTGTGATGACACGGTCATGGAACATTGTGATGACAAAAATTATGGAGCATTGTGATGACACGCTCATGGAACATTGTGATGACAAGAATTATGGAGCATTGTGATGACACGGTCATGGAACATTGTGATGACAAGAATTCTGGAGCATTGTGATGACAAGGGCCATGGAGCATTATGATGACACGGTCATGGAACATTGTGATGACAAGAATTATGGAGCATTGTGATGACACGGTCATGGAACATTGTGATGACAAGAATTAAGGAGCATTATGATGACAAGGGCCATGGAGCATTGTGATGACACGGTCATGGAACATTGTAATGAAAAGAAATCTGGAGCATTGTGATGACAAGGGCCATAGAGCATTGTGATGACACGGTCATGGAACATTTTGATGACAAGAATTCTGGAGCATTGTGATGACAAGGGCCATGGAGAATTGTGATTACATGGTCATGGACCATTGTGATGATAAGAATTCTGGAGCATTGTGATGACAAGTGTCATGGAGCATTGTAATGAAACTTTTCATTGTGCACCGTGATGACAAGGGGGATGGAGTATTGTGATGAAACTGGTCCTGGAGCATTGTGATAACAAAAGCCATTGAGCATTGTGATGACAGGCATCATGGAGCATTGTGAAGAAAGGGGTCATGGGGAATTGTAATGACAATAGAGAAATGTGATGAAAATGGTCAGCAAGCAAAGTGATTAAAGTGTTCACTTAGAATTGTCACGAAAAACTATATAGAGCATTGTGATGACAAAGGTCATGGAGAACTGTGATTACCAGGGTCATTTAGCATTGAGATGACACGGTCATGGAACATTGTGATGACAAGAATTATGGAGCATTGTGATGACACGGTCATTGAACATTGTGATGACAAGAATTAAGGAGCATTGTGATGACAAGGGCCATGGAGCATTGTGATGTCACGGTCATGGAACATTGTGATGACAAGAATTCTGGAGCATTGTGATGACAAGGGCCATGGTGCATTGTGATGACACGGTCATGGAACTTTGTGACGACAAGCAATCTGGAGCATTGTGATGACCAGGGCCATGGAGCATTGTGATGACACGGTCAATGAACATTGTGATGACAAGAATTCTGGAGCATTGTGATGACAAGAATTCTGGAGCATTGTGATAACACGGTCATGGAACATTGTGATGACAAGAATTCTGGAGCATTGTGATGACACGGTCATGGAACATTGTGATGACAAAAATTATGGAGCATTGTGATGACACGGTCATGGAACATTGTGATGACAAGAATTATGGAGCATTGTGATGACACGGTTATGGAACATTGTGATGACAAAAATTATAGAGCATTGTGATGACAGCGTCATGGAACACTGTGATGAGAAGAATTATGGAGCATTGTGATGACACGGTCATGGAACATTGTGATGACAAGAATTCTGGGGCATTGTGATGACAAGGGCCATGGAGCACTGTGATGACACGGTCATGGAACATTGTGATGACAAGAGTTCTGGAGCATTGTAATGACAAGGGCCATGGAGCATTGTGATGACACGGTCATGGAACATTGTGATGACAATAATTCTGGAGCATTGTGATGACAAGGGCCATGGAGCATTGTGATGACACGGTCATGGAACTTTGTGATGACAAGCAATCTGGAGCATTGTGATGACAAGGATTCTGGAGCATTGTGATGACACGGTCATGGAACATTGTGATGACAAGAATTCTGGAGCATTGTGATGACAAGGGCCATGGAGCATTGTGAAGACACGGTCATGGAACATTGTGATGACAAGAATTATGGAGCATTGTGATGACACGTTCATGGAACATTGTGATGAGAAGAATTAAGGAGCATTGTGATGACAAGGGCCATGGAGCATTGTGATGACACGGTCATGGAACATTGTGATGAAAAGAATTTTGGAGCATTGTGATGACAACGGCCATGGAGCATTGTGATGACACGGTCATGGAACATTGTGATGACAAGAATTCTGGAGCATTATGATGACCACGTCCATGGAGCATTGTGATGACACGGTCATGGAACGTTGTGATGACAAGAATTCTGGAGCATTGTGATGACAAGGGCCATGGTGCATTGTGAAGACACGGTCATGGAACTTTGTGATGACAAGCAATCTGGAGCATTGTGATGACCAGGGCCATGGAGCATTGTGATGACACGGTCATGGAACATTGTGATGACAAGAATTCTGGAGCATTGTGATGACACGGTCATGGAACATTGTGATGACAAGAATTCTGGAGCATTGTGATGACACGTTCATGGAACATTGTGATGACAAAAATTATGGAGCATTGTGATGAAACGGTCATGGAACATTGTGATGACAAGAATTATGGAGCATTGTGATGACACGGTCATGGAACATTGTGATGACAAGAATTATGGAGCATTGTGATGACACGGTCATGGAACATTGTGATGACAAGAATTATGGAGCATTGTGATGACACGGTCATGGAACATTGTGATGACAAGAATTATGGAGCATTGTGATGACACGGTCATGGAACATTGTGATGACAAGAATTCTGGAGCATTGTGATGACAAGGGCCATGGAGCATTGTGATGACACGGTCATGGAACATTGTGATGACAAGAACTCTGGAGCATTGTGATGACAAGGGCCATGCAGCATCGTGATGACACGGTCATGGAACATTGTGATGACAAGAATTCTGGAGCATTGTGATGACAAGAATTCTGGAGCATTGTGATGACACGGTCATGGAACATTGTGATGACAAGAAATATGGAGCATTGTGATGACAAGGGCCATGGAGTATTGTGATGACATGGTCATGGAACATTGTGATGAGAAGAATTCTGGAGCATTGTGATGACACGGTCATGGAACATTGTGATGACAAAAATTATGGAGCATTGTGATGACACGGTCATGGAACATTGTGATGACAAGAATTATGGAGCATTGTGATGACACGGTCATGGAACATTGTGATGACAAGAATTCTGGAGCATTGTGATGACAAGGGCCATGGAGCATTGTGATGACACGGTCATGGAACATTGTGATGACAAGAATTATGGAGCATTGTGATGACACGGTCATGGAACATTGTGATGACAAGAATTAAGGAGCATTGTGATGAGAAGGGCCATGGAGCATTGTGATGACACGGTCATGGAACATTGTGATGACAAGAATTCTGGAGCATTGTGATGACAACGGCCATGGAGCATTGTGATGACACGGTCATGGAACATTGTGATGACAAGAATTCTGGAGCATTGTGATGACAAGGGCCATGGAGCATTGTGATGACACGGTCATGGAATTTTGTGATGACAAGAATTCTGGAGCATTGTGATGACAAGGGCCATGGTGCATTGTGATGACACGGTCATGGAACTTTGTGATGACAAGCAATCTGGAGCATTGTGATGACCAGGGCCATGGAGCATTGTGATGACACGGTCATGGAACATTGTGATGACAAGAATTCTGGAGCATTGTGACGACACGGTCATGGAACATTGTGATGACAAGAAATATGGAGCATTGTGATGACAAGGGCCATGGAGCATTGTGATGATATGGTCATGGAACATTGTGATGACAAGAATTCTGGAGCATTTTGATGACACGTTCATGGAACATTGTGATGACAAAAATTATGGAGCATTTTGATGACACGGTCATGGAACATTGTGATGACAAGAATTATGGAGCATTGTGATGACACGGTCATGGAACATTGTGATGACAAGAATTCTGGAGCATTGTGATGACAAGGGCCATGGAGCATTGTGATGACACGGTCATGGAACATTGTGATGACAAGAATTATGGATCATTGTGATGACACGTTCATGGAACATTTTGATGACAAGAATTCTGGATCATTGTGATGACAAGGGCCATGGAGCATTGTGATGACACGGTCATGGAACATTGTGATGACAAGAATTCTGGAGCATTGTGATGACAAGGGCCATGGAGCATTGTGATGACATGGTCATGGAACATTGTGATGACAAGAATTTTGGAGCATTGTGATGAAAAGAGCCATGGTGCATTGAGATTACACGGTCATGGAACATTGTGATGACAAGCAATCTGGAGCTTTGTGATGACAAGGGCCATGGAGCATTGTGATGACAAGTGTCATGGAGCATTGTAATGAATCTTTTCATTGTGCACCGTGATGACAAGGGGGATGGAGTATTGTGATGAAACTGGTCCTGGAGCATTGTGATAACAAAAGCCATTGAGCATTGTGATGACAGGCATCATGGAGCAATGTGAAGAAAGGGGTCATGGGGAATTGTAATGACAATAGAGAAATGTGATGAAAATGGTCAGCAAGCAAAGTGATTAAAGTGGTCATTAAGAATTGTCATGAAAAACTATATAGAGCATTGTGATGACAAAGGTCATGGAACATTGTGATGACAAGAATTCTGGAGCATTGTAATGACATGGTCATGGAACATTGTGATGACAAGAATTCTGGACCATTGTGATGACAAGGGCCATGGTGCATTGTGATGACACGGTCATGGAACTGTGTGATGACAAGCAATCTGGAGCATTGTGATGACAAGGGCCATGGAGCATTGTGATGACACGGTCATGGAACATTGTGATGACAAGAATTCTGGACCATTGTGATGACAAGGGCCATGGAGCATTGTGATGACACGGTCATGGAACATTGTGATGACAAGAATTATGGATCATTGTGATGACACGTTCATGGAACATTTTGATGACAAGAATTCTGGATCATTGTGATGACAAGGGCCATGGAGCATTGTGATGACACGGTCATGGAACATTGTGATGACAAGAATTCTGGAGCATTGTGATGACAAGGGCCATGGAGCATTGTGATGACATGGTCATGGAACATTGTGATGACAAGCAATCTGGAGCATTGTGATGACCAGGGCCATGGAGCATTGTGATGACACGGTCATGGAATATTGTGATGACAAGTATTCTGGAGCATTCTGATGACACGGTCATGGAACATTGTGATGACAAAAATTATGGAGCCTTGTTATGACACGGTCATGGAACATTGTGATGACAAGAATTCTGGAGCATTGTGATGACAAGGGCCAAGGAGCATTGTGATGACACGGTCATGGAACATTGTGATGACAATAATTCTGGAGCATTGTGATGACAAAAATTATGGAGCATTGTGATGACACGGTCATGGAACATTGTGATGACAAGAATTCTGGAGCATTGTGATGACACGGTCATGGAACATTGTGATGACAATAATTCTGGAGCATTGTGATGACAAGGGCCATGGAGCATTGTGATGACACGGTCATGGAACTTTGTGATGACAAGCAATCTGGAGCATTGTGATGACAAGGATTCTGGAGCATTGTGATGACACGGTCATGGAACATTGTGATGACAAGAATTCTGGAGCATTGTGATGACAAGGGCCATGGAGCATTGTGATGACACGGTCATGGAACATTGTGATGACAAGAATTATGGAGCATTGTGATGACACGGTCATGGAACATTGTGATGAGAAGAATTAAGGAGCATTGTGATGACAAGGGCCATGGAGCATTGTGATGACACGGTCATGGAACATTGTGATGACAAGAATTTTCGAGCATTGTGATGACAACGGCCATGGAGCATTGTGATGACACGGTCATGGAACATTGTGATGACAAGAATTCTGGAGCATTATGATGACCACGGCCATGGAGCATTGTGATGACACGGTCATGGAACGTTGTGATGACAAGAATTCTGGAGCACTGTGATGACAAGGGCCATGGTGCATTGTGAAGACACGGTCATGGAACTTTGTGATGACAAGCAATCTGGAGCATTGTGATGACCAGGGCCATGGAGCATTGTGATGACACGGTCATGGAACATTGTGATGACAAGAATTCTGGAGCATTGTGATGACAAGAATTCTGGAGCATTGTGATGACACGGTCATGGAACATTGTGATGACAAGAATTATGGAGCATTGTGATGACACGGTCATGGAACATTGTGATGACAAGAATTATGGAGCATTGTGATGACACGGTCATGGAACATTGTGATGACAAGAATTATGGAGCATTGTGATGACACGGTCATGGAACATTGTGATGACAAGAATTCTGGAGCATTGTGATGACAAGGGCCATGGAGCATTGTGATGACACGGTCATGGAACATTGTGATGACAAGAACTCTGGAGCATTGTGATGACAAGGGCCATGCAGCATCGTGATGACACGGTCATGGAACATTGTGATGACAAGAATTCTGGAGCATTGTGATGACAAGAATTCTGGAGCATTGTGATGACACGGTCATGGAACATTGTGATGACAAGAAATATGGAGCATTGTGATGACAAGGGCCATGGAGTATTGTGATGACATGGTCATGGAACATTGTGATGACAAGAATTCTGGAGCATTGTGATGACACGGTCATGGAACATTGTGATGACAAAAATTATGGAGCATTGTGATGACACGGTCATGGAACATTGTGATGACAAGAATTATGGAGCATTGTGATGACACGGTCATGGAACATTGTGATGACAAGAATTCTGGAGCATTGTGATGACAAGGGCCATGGAGCATTGTGATGACACGGTCATGGAACATTGTGATGACAAGAATTATGGAGCATTGTGATGACACGGTCATGGAACATTGTGATGACAAGAATTAAGGAGCATTGTGATGAGAAGGGCCATGGAGCATTGTGATGACATGGTCATGGAACATTGTGATGACAAGAATTCTGGAGCATTGTGATGACAACGGCCATGGAGCATTGTGATGACACGGTCATGGAACATTGTGATGACAAGAATTCTGGAGCATTGTGATGACAAGGGCCATGGAGCATTGTGATGATACGGTCATGGAACTTTGTGATGACAAGCAATCTGGAGCATTGTGATGACAAGGGCCATGGAGCATTGTGATGACACGGTCAATGAACATTGTGATGACAAGAATTCTGGAGCATTGTGATGACAAGAATTCTGGAGCATTGTGATAACACGGTCATGGAACATTGTGATGACAAGAATTCTGGAGCATTGTGATGACACGGTCATGGAACATTGTGATGACAAAAATTATGGAGCATTGTGATGACACGGTCATGGAACATTGTGATGACAAGAATTATGGAGCATTGTGATGACACGGTCATGGATCATTGTGATGACAAAAATTATAGAGCATTGTGATGACAGGGTCATGGAACATTGTGATGACAAGAATTATGGAGCATTGTGATGACACGGTCATGGAACATTGTGATGACAAGAATTCTGGGGCATTGTGATGACAAGGGCCATGGAGCACTCTGATGACACGGTCATGGAACATTGTGATGACAAGAGTTCTGGAGCATTGTGATGACAAGGGCCATGGAGCATTGTGATGACACGGTCATGGAACATTGTGATGACAATAATTCTGGAGCGTTGTGATGACAAGGGCCATGGAGCATTGTGATGACTCGGTCATGGAACTTTGTGATGACAAGCAATCTGGAGCATTGTGATGACAAGGATTCTGGAGCATTGTGATGACACGGTCATGGAACATTGTGATGACAAGAATTCTGGAGCATTGTGATGACAAGGGCCATGGAGCATTGTGATCACACGGTCATGGAACATTGTGATGACAAGAATTATGGAGCATTGTGATGACACGGTCATGGAACATTGTGATGAGAAGAATTAAGGAGCATTGTGATGACAAGGGCCATGGAGCATTGTGATGACACGGTCATGGAACATTGTGATGACAAGAATTTTCGAGCATTGTGATGACAACGGCCATGGAGCATTGTGATGACACGGTCATGGAACATTGTGATGACAAGAATTCTGGAGCATTATGATGACCACGGCCATGGAGCATTGTGATGACACGGTCATGGAACGTTGTGATGACAAGAATTCTGGAGCATTGTGATGACAAGGGCCATGGTGCATTGTGAAGACACGGTCATGGAACTTTGTGATGACAAGCAATCTGGAGCATTGTGATGACCAGGGCCATGGAGCATTGTGATGACACGGTCATGGAACATTGTGATGACAAGAATTCTGGAGCATTGTGATGACAAGAATTCTGGAGCATTGTGATGACACGGTCATGGAACATTGTGATGACAAGAATTCTGGAGCATTGTGATGACACGGTCATGGAACATTGTGATGACAAGAATTATGGAGCATTGTGATGACACGGTCATGGAACATTGTGATGACAAGAATTATGGAGCATTGTGATGACACGGTCAAGGAACATTGTGATGACAAGAATTCTGGAGCATTGTGATGACAAGGGCCATGGAGCATTGTGATGACACGGTCATGGACCATTGTGATGACAAGAACTCTGGAGCATTGTGATGACAAGGGCCATGCAGCATCGTGATGACACGGTCATGGAACATTGTGATGACAAGAATTCTGGAGCATTGTGATGACAAGAATTCTGGAGCATTGTGATGACAAGGGCCATGGAGCATTGTGATGACACGGTCATGGAACATTGTGATGACAAGAATTATGGAGCATTGTGATTACACGGTCATGGAACATTGTGATGACAAGAATTAAGGAGCATTGTGATGAGAAAGGCCATGGAGCATTGTGATGACACGGTCATGGAACATTGTGATGACAAGAATTCTGGAGCATTGTGATGACAACGGCCATGGAGCATTGTGATGACACGGTCATGGAACATTGTGATGACAAGAATTCTGGAGCATTGTGATGACAAGGGCCATGGAGCATTGTGATGACACGGTCATGGAACTTTGTGATGACAAGCAATCTGGAGCATTGTGATGACAAGGGCCATGGTGCATTGTGATGACACGGTCATGGAACTTTGTGATGACAAGCAATCTGGAGCATTGTGATGACCAGGGCCATGGAGCATTTTGATGACACGTTCATGGAACATTGTGATGACAAAAATTATGGAGCATTGTGATGACACGGTCATGGAACATTGTGATGACAAGAATTATGGAGCATTGTGATGACACGGTCATGGAACATTGTGATGACAAGAATTCTGGAGCATTGTGATGACAAGGGCCATGCAGCATTGTGATGACACGGTTATGGAACATTGTGATGACAAGAAATATGGATCATTGTGATGACACGTTCATGGAACATTTTGATGACAAGAATTCTGGATCATTGTGATGACAAGGGCCATGGAGCATTGTGATGACACGGTCATGGAACATTGTGATGACAAGAATTCTGGAGCATTGTGATGACAAGGGCCATGGAGCATTGTGATGACATGGTCATGGAACATTGTGATGACAAGAATTTTGGAGCATTGTGATGAAAAGAGCCATGGTGCATTGAGATTACACGGTCATGGAACATTGTGATGACAAGCAATCTGGAGCTTTGTGATGACAAGGGCCATGGAGCATTGTGATGTCACGGTCATGGAACTTTGTGATGACAAGCAATCTGGAGCATTGTGATGACAAGGGCCATGGAGCATTGTGATGACAAGTGTCATGGAGCATTGTAATGAATCTTTTCATTGTGCACCGTGATGAAAAGGGGGATGGAGTATTGTCATGAAACTGGTCCTGGAGCATTGTGATAACAAAAGCCATTGAGCATTGTGATGAGAGGCATCATAGAGCATTATGAAGAAAGGGGTCATGGGGAATTGTAATGACAATAGAGAAATGTGATGAAAATGGTCAGCAAGCAAACTGATTAAAGTGGTCATTAAGAATTGTCATGAAAAACTATATAGAGCATTGTGATGACAAAGGTCATGGAACATTGTGATGACAAGAATTCTGGAGCATTGTAATGACACGGTCATGGAACATTGTGATGACAAGAATTCTGGAGCATTGTGATGAGAAGGGTCATGGTGCATTGTGATGACACAGTCATGGAACTTTGTGATGACAAGCAATCTGGAGCATTGTGATGACAAGGGCCATGGAGCATTGTGATGACACGGTCATGGAACATTGTGATGACAAGAATTCTGGACCATTGTGATGACAAGGGCCATGGTGCATTGTGATGACACGGTCATGGAACTTTGTGATGACAAGCAATCTGGAGCATTGTGATGACAAGGATTCTGGAGCATTGTGATGACACGGTCATGGAACATTGTGATGACAAGAATTCTGGAGCATTGTGATGACAAGGGCCATGGAGCATTGTGATCACACGGTCATGGAACATTGTGATGACAAGAATTATGGAGCATTGTGATGACACGGTCATGGAACATTGTGATGAGAAGAATTAAGGAGCATTGTGATGACAAGGGCCATGGAGCATTGTGATGACACGGTCATGGAACATTGTGATGACAAGAATTTTCGAGCATTGTGATGACAACGGCCATGGAGCATTGTGATGACACGGTCATGGAACATTGTGATGACAAGAATTCTGGAGCATTATGATGACCACGGCCATGGAGCATTGTGATGACACGGTCATGGAACGTTGTGATGACAAGAATTCTGGAGCATTGTGATGACAAGGGCCATGGTGCATTGTGAAGACACGGTCATGGAACTTTGTGATGACAAGCAATCTGGAGCATTGTGATGACCAGGGCCATGGAGCATTGTGATGACACGGTCATGGAACATTGTGATGACAAGAATTCTGGAGCATTGTGATGACAAGAATTCTGGAGCATTGTGATGACACGGTCATGGAACATTGTGATGACAAGAATTCTGGAGCATTGTGATGACACGGTCATGGAACATTGTGATGACAAGAATTATGGAGCATTGTGATGACACGGTCATGGAACATTGTGATGACAAGAATTATGGAGCATTGTGATGACACGGTCAAGGAACATTGTGATGACAAGAATTCTGGAGCATTGTGATGACAAGGGCCATGGAGCATTGTGATGACACGGTCATGGACCATTGTGATGACAAGAACTCTGGAGCATTGTGATGACAAGGGCCATGCAGCATCGTGATGACACGGTCATGGAACATTGTGATGACAAGAATTCTGGAGCATTGTGATGACAAGAATTCTGGAGCATTGTGATGACAAGGGCCATGGAGCATTGTGATGACACGGTCATGGAACATTGTGATGACAAGAATTATGGAGCATTGTGATTACACGGTCATGGAACATTGTGATGACAAGAATTAAGGAGCATTGTGATGAGAAAGGCCATGGAGCATTGTGATGACACGGTCATGGAACATTGTGATGACAAGAATTCTGGAGCATTGTGATGACAACGGCCATGGAGCATTGTGATGACACGGTCATGGAACATTGTGATGACAAGAATTCTGGAGCATTGTGATGACAAGGGCCATGGAGCATTGTGATGACACGGTCATGGAACTTTGTGATGACAAGCAATCTGGAGCATTGTGATGACAAGGGCCATGGTGCATTGTGATGACACGGTCATGGAACTTTGTGATGACAAGCAATCTGGAGCATTGTGATGACCAGGGCCATGGAGCATTTTGATGACACGTTCATGGAACATTGTGATGACAAAAATTATGGAGCATTGTGATGACACGGTCATGGAACATTGTGATGACAAGAATTATGGAGCATTGTGATGACACGGTCATGGAACATTGTGATGACAAGAATTCTGGAGCATTGTGATGACAAGGGCCATGCAGCATTGTGATGACACGGTTATGGAACATTGTGATGACAAGAAATATGGATCATTGTGATGACACGTTCATGGAACATTTTGATGACAAGAATTCTGGATCATTGTGATGACAAGGGCCATGGAGCATTGTGATGACACGGTCATGGAACATTGTGATGACAAGAATTCTGGAGCATTGTGATGACAAGGGCCATGGAGCATTGTGATGACATGGTCATGGAACATTGTGATGACAAGAATTTTGGAGCATTGTGATGAAAAGAGCCATGGTGCATTGAGATTACACGGTCATGGAACATTGTGATGACAAGCAATCTGGAGCTTTGTGATGACAAGGGCCATGGAGCATTGTGATGTCACGGTCATGGAACTTTGTGATGACAAGCAATCTGGAGCATTGTGATGACAAGGGCCATGGAGCATTGTGATGACAAGTGTCATGGAGCATTGTAATGAATCTTTTCATTGTGCACCGTGATGAAAAGGGGGATGGAGTATTGTCATGAAACTGGTCCTGGAGCATTGTGATAACAAAAGCCATTGAGCATTGTGATGAGAGGCATCATAGAGCATTATGAAGAAAGGGGGTCATGGGGAATTGTAATGACAATAGAGAAATGTGATGAAAATGGTCAGCAAGCAAACTGATTAAAGTGGTCATTAAGAATTGTCATGAAAAACTATATAGAGCATTGTGATGACAAAGGTCATGGAACATTGTGATGACAAGAATTCTGGAGCATTGTAATGACACGGTCATGGAACATTGTGATGACAAGAATTCTGGAGCATTGTGATGAGAAGGGTCATGGTGCATTGTGATGACACAGTCATGGAACTTTGTGATGACAAGCAATCTGGAGCATTGTGATGACAAGGGCCATGGAGCATTGTGATGACACGGTCATGGAACATTGTGATGACAAGAATTCTGGACCATTGTGATGACAAGGGCCATGGTGCATTGTGATGACACGGTCATGGAACTTTGTGATGACAAGCAATCTGGAGCATTGTGATGACAAGGGCCATGGAGCATTGTGATGACACGGTCATGGAACTTTGTGATGACAAGCAATCTGGAGCATTGTGATGACCAGGGCCATGGTGCATTGTGATGACACGGTCATGGAACATTGTGATGACAAGAATTCTGCAGCATTGTGATGACAAGAATTCTGGAGCATTGTGATGACACGGTCATGGAACGTTGTGATGACAAGAAATATGGAGCATTGTGATGACATGGTCATGGAACATTGTGATGACAAGAATTCTGGAGCATTGTGATGACACGTTCATGGAACATTGTGATGACAAAAATTATGGAGCATTGTGATGACACGGTCATGGAACACTGTGATGACAAGAATTATGGAGCATTGTGATGACACGGTCTTGGAACATTGTGATGACAAGAAATATGGAGCATTGTGATGACATGGTCATGGAACATTGTGATGACAAGAATTCTGGAGCATTGTGATGACAAGGGCCATGGAGCATTGTGATGACACGGTCATGGAACATTGTGATGACAAGAACTCTGGAGCATTGTGATGACAAGGGCCATGCAGCATTGTGATGACACGGTTATGGAACATTGTGATGACAAGAAATATGGAGCATTGTGATGACATGGTCATGGAACATTGTGATGACAAGAAATATGGAGCATTTTGATGACAAGGGCCATGGAGCATTGTGATGACATGGTCATGGAACATTTTGATGACAAGAATTCTGGAGCATTGTGATGACACGGTCATGGAACATTGTGATGACAAAAATTATGGAGCATTGTGATGACACGGTCATGGAACATTGTGATGACAAGAATTATGGAGCATTGTGATGACACGGTCATGGAACATTGTGATGACAAGAATTCTGGAGCATTGTGATGACAAGGGCCATGGAGCATTATGATGACACGGTCATGGAACATTGTGATGACAAGAATTATGGAGCATTGTGATGACACGGTCATGGAACATTGTGATGACAAGAATTCTGGAGCATTGTGATGACAACGGCCATGGAGCATTGTGATGACACGGTCATGGAACATTGTGATGACAAGAATTATGGAGCATTGTGATGACACGGTCATGGAACATTGTAATGAAAAGAAATCTGGAGCATTGTGATGACAAGGGCCATGGAGCATTGTGATGACACGGTCATGGAACATTGTAATGAAAAGAAATCTGGAGCATTGTGATGACAAGGGCCATAGAGCATTGTGATGACACGGTCATGGAACATTTTGATGCCAAGAATTCTGGAGCATTGTGATGACAAGGGCCATGGAGAACTGTGATGACATGGTCATGGACCATTGTGATGATAAGAATTCTGGAGCATTGTGATGACAAGTGTCATGGAGCATTGTAATGAAACTTTTCATTGTGCACCGTGATGACAAGGGGGATGGAGTATTGTGATGAAACTAGTCCTGGAGCATTGTGATAACAAAAGCCATTGAGCATTGTGATGACAGCCATCATGGAGCATTGTGAAGAAAGGGGTCATGGGGAATTGTAATGACAATAGAGAAATGTGATGAAAATGGTCAGCAAGCAAAGTGATTAAAGTGTTCACTTAGAATTGTCACGAAAAACTATATAGAGCATTGTGATGACAAAGGTCATGGAGAACTGTGATTACCAGGGTCATTTAGCATTGAGATGACACGGTCATGGAAGATTGTGATGACAAGAATTATGGAGCATTGTGATGACACGGTCATGGAACATTGTGATGACAAGAATTAAGGAGCATTGTGATGACAAGGGCCATGGAGCATTGTGATGTCACGGTCATGGAACATTGTGATGACAAGAATTCTGGAGCATTGTGATGACAAGGGCCATGGTGCATTGTGATGACACGGTCATGGAACTTTGTGATGACAAGCAATCTGGAGCATTGTGATGACCAGGGCCATGGAGCATTGTGATGACACGGTCAATGAACATTGTGATGACAAGAATTCTGGAGCATTGTGATGACAAGAATTCTGGAGCATTGTGATAACACGGTCATGGAACATTGTGATGACAAGAATTCTGGAGCATTGTGATGACACGGTCATGGAACATTGTGATGACAAGAGTTCTGGAGCATTGTGATGACAAGGGCCATGGAGCATTGTGATGACACGGTCATGGAACATTGTGATGACAATAATTCTGGAGCATTGTGATGACAAGGGCCATGGAGCATTGTGATGACACGGTCATGGAACATTGTGATGACAAGAATTATGGAGCATTGTGATGACACGGTCATGGAACATTGTGATGAGAAGAATTAAGGAGCATTGTGATGACAAGGGCCATGGAGCATTGTGATGACACGGTCATGGAACATTGTGATGACAAGAATTTTGGAGCATTGTGATGACAACGGCCATGGAGCATTGTGATGACACGGTCATGGAACATTGTGATGACAAGAATTCTGGAGCATTATGATGACCACGGCCATGGAGCATTGTGATGACACGGTCATGGAACGTTGTGATGACAAGAATTCTGGAGCATTGTGATGACAAGGGCCATGGTGCATTGTGAAGACACGGTCATGGAACTTTGTGATGACAAGCAATCTGGAGCATTGTGATGACAAGGATTCTGGAGCATTGTGATGACACGGTCATGGAACATTGTGATGACAAGAATTCTGGAGCATTGTGATGACAAGGGCCATGGAGCATTGTGATGACACGGTCATGGAACATTGTGATGACAATAATTATGGAGCATTGTGATGACACGGTCATGGAACATTGTGATGAGAAGAATTAAGGAGCATTGTGATGACAAGGGCCATGGAGCATTGTGATGACACGGTCATGGAACATTGTGATGACAAGAATTTTGGAGCATTGTGATGACAACGGCCATGGAGCATTGTGATGAGACGGTCATGGAACATTGTGATGACAAGAATTCTGGAGCATTATGATGACCACGGCCATGGAGCATTGTGATGACACGGTCATGGAACGTTGTGATGACAAGAATTCTGGAGCATTGTGATGACAAGGGCCATGGTGCATTGTGAAGACACGGTCATGGAACTTTGTGATGACAAGCAATCTGGAGCATTGTGATGACCAGGGCCATGGAGCATTGTGATGACACGGTCATGGAACATTGTGATGACAAGAATTCTGGAGCATTGTGACGACACGGTCATGGAACATTGTGATGACAAGAAATATGGAGCATTGTGATGACAAGGGCCATGGAGCATTGTGATGACATGGTCATGGAACATTGTGATGACAAGAATTATGGAGCATTGTGATGACACGGTCATGGAACATTGTGATGACAAGAATTCTGGAGCATTGTGATGACAAGGGCCATGGAGCATTTTGATGACACGGTCATGGAACATTGTGATGACAAGAACTCTGGAGCATTGTGATGACAAGGGCCATGCAGCATCGTGATGACACGGTCATGGAACATTGTGATGACAAGAATTCTGGAGCATTGTGATGACAAGAATTCTGGAGCATTGTGATGACACGGTCATGGAACATTGTGATGACAAGAAATATGGAGCATTGTGATGACAAGGGCCATGGAGTATTGTGATGACATGGTCATGGAACATTGTGATGACAAGAATTCTGGAGCATTGTGATGACACGGTCATGGAACATTGTGATGACAAGAAATATGGAGCATTGTGATGACAAGGGCCATGGAGTATTGTGATGACATGGTCATGGAACATTGTGATGACAAGAATTCTGGAGCATTGTGATGACACGGTCATGGAACATTGTGATGACAAAAATTATGGAGCATTGTGATGACACGGTCATGGAACATTGTGATGACAAGAATTATGGAGCATTGTGATGACACGGTCATGGAACATTGTGATGACAAGAATTCTGGAGCATTGTGATGACAAGGGCCATGGAGCATTGTGATGACACGGTCATGGAACATTGTGATGACGAGAATTATGGAGCATTGTGATGACACGGTCATGGAACATTGTGATGACAAGAATTAAGGAGCATTGTGATGAGAAGGGCCATGGAGCATTGTGATGACACGGTCATGGAACATTGTGATGACAAGAATTCTGGAGCATTGTGATGACAACGGCCATGGAGCATTGTGATGACACGGTCATGGAACATTGTGATGACAAGAATTCTGGAGCATTGTGATGACAAGGGCCATGGAGCATTGTGATGACACGGTCATGGAACTTTGTGATGACAAGCAATCTGGAGCATTGTGATGACAAGGGCCATGGTGCATTGTGATGACACGGTCATGGAACTTTGTGATGACAAGCAATCTGGAGCATTGTGATGACCAGGGCCATGGAGCATTGTGATGACACGGTCATGGAACATTGTGATGACAAGAATTCTGGAGCATTGTGACAACACGGTCATGGAACATTGTGATGACAAAAATTATGGAGCATTGTGATGACACGGTCATGGAACATTGTGATGACAAGAATTATGGAGCATTGTGATGACACGGTCATGGAACATTGTGATGACAAGAATTCTGGAGTATTGTGATGACAAGGGCCATGGAGCATTGTGATGACACGGTCATGGAATATTGTGATGACAAGTATTCTGGAGCATTCTGATGACACGGTCATGGAACATTGTGATGACAAAAATTATGGAGCCTTGTGATGACACGGTCATGGAACATTGTGATGACAAGAATTCTGGAGCATTGTGATGACAAGGGCTAAGGAGCATTGTGATGACACGGTCATGGAACATTGTGATGACAATAATTCTGGAGCATTGTGATGACAAGGGCCATGGTGCATTGTGATGACACGGTCATGGAACTTTGTGATGATAAGCAATCTGGAGCATTGTGATGACCAGGGCCATGGAGCATTGTGATGACACGGTCAATGAACATTGTGATGACAAGAATTCTGGAGCATTGTGATGACAAGAATTCTGGATCATTGTGATAACACGGTCATGGAACATTGTGATGACAAGAATTCTGGAGCATTATGATGACAACGGCCATGGAGCACTGTGATGACACGGTCATGGAACATTGTGATGACAAGAATTCTGGAGCATTGTGATGACAAGGGCCATGGTGCATTGTGAAGACACGGTCATGGAACTTTGTGATGACAAGCAATCTGGAGCATTGTGATGACCAGGGCCATGGAGCATTGTGATGACACGGTCATGGAACATTGTGATGACAAGAATTCTGGAGCATTGTGATGACAAGAATTCTGGAGCATTGTGATGACACGGTCATGGAACATTGTGATGACAAGAAATATGGAGCATTGTGATGACATGGTCATGGAACATTGTGATGACAAGAATTATGGAGCATTGTGATGACACGGTCATGGAACATTGTGATGACAAGAATTCTGGAGCATTGTGATGACACATTCATGGAACATTGTGATGACAAAAATTATGGAGCATTGTGATGACACGGTCATGGAACATTGTGATGACAAGAATTATGGAGCATTGTGATGACACGGTCATGGAACATTGTGATAACAAGAATTATGGAGCATTGTGATGACACGGTCATGGAACATTGTGATGACAAGAATTCTGGAGCATTGTGATGACAAGGGCCATGGAGCATTGTGATGACACGGTCATGGAACATTGTGATGACAAGAACTCTGGAGCATTGTGATGACAAGGGCCATGCAGCATCGTGATGACACGGTCATGGAACATTGTGATGACAAGAATTCTGGAGCATTGTGATGACAAGAATTCTGGAGCATTGTGATGACACGGTCATGGAACATTGTGATGACAAGAAATATGGAGCATTGTGATGACAAGGGCCATGGAGTATTGTGATGACATGGTCATGGAACATTGTGATGACAAGAATTCTGGAGCATTGTGATGACACGGTCATGGAACATTGTGATGACAAAAATTATGGAGCATTGTGATGACACGGACATGGAACATTGTGATGACAAGAATTATGGAGCATTGTGATGACACGGTCATGGAACATTGTGATGACAAGAATTCTGGAGCATTGTGATGACAAGGGCCATGGAGCATTGTGATGACACGGTCATGGAACATTGTGATGACAAGAATTATGGAGCATTGTGATGACACGGTCATGGAACATTGTGATGACAAGAATTCTGGAGCATTGTGATGACAAGGGCCATGGAGCATTGTGATGACACGGTCATGGAACATTGTGATGACAAGAATTCTGGAGCATTGTGATGACAAAGGCCATGGAGCATTGTGATGACATGGTCATGGAACATTTTGATGACAAGAATTTTGGAGCATTGTGATGAAAAGAGCCATGGTGCATTGAGATTACACGGTCATGGAACATTGTGATGACAAGCAATCTGGAGCTTTGTGATGACAAGGGCCATGGAGCATTGTGATGACACGGTCATGGAACATTGTGATGACAAGAATTCTGGAGCATTTTGATGACACGTTCATGGAACATTGTGATGACAAAAATTATGGAGCATTGTGATGACACGGTCATGGAACATTGTGATGACAAGAATTATGGAGCATTGTGATGACACGGTCATGGAACATTGTGATGACAAGAATTCTGGAGCATTGTGATGACAAGGGCCATGGTGCATTGTGAAGACACGGTCATGGAACTTTGTGATGACAAGCAATCTGGAGCATTGTGATGACCAGGGCCATGGAGTATTGTGATGACACGGTCATGGAACATTGTGATGACAAGAATTCTGGAGCATTGTGATGACAAGAATTCTGGAGCATTGTGATGACACGGTCATTGAACATTGTGATGACAAGAATCATGGAGCATTGTGATGACACGGTCATGGAACGTTGTGATGACAAGAATTCTGGAGCATTGTGATGACAAGGGCCATGGTGCATTGTGAAGACACGGTCATGGAACTTTGTGATAACAAGCAATCTGGAGCATTGTGATGACCAGGGCCATGGAGCATTGTGATGACACGGTCATGGAACATTGTGATGACAAGAATTCTGGAGCATTGTGATGACAAGAATTCTGGAGCATTGTGATGACACGGTCATGGAACATTGTGATGACAAGAAATATGGAGCATTGTGATGACATGGTCATGGAACATTGTGATGACAAGAATTATGGAGCATTGTGATGACACGGTCATGGAACATTGTGATGACAAGCATTCTGGAGCATTGTGATGACACGTTCATGGAACATTGTGATGCCAAAAATTATGGAGCATTGTAATGACACGGTCATGGAACATTGTGATGACAAGAATTATGGAGCATTGTGATGACACGGTCATGGAACATTGTGATGACAAGAATTATGGAGCATTGTGATGACACGGTCATGGAACATTGTGATGACAAGAATTATGGAGCATTGTGATGACACGGTCATGGAACATTGTGATGACAAGAATTCTGGAGCATTGTGATGAGAAGGGCCATGGAGCATTGTGATGACACGGTCATGGAACATTGTGATGACAAGAACTCTGGAGCATTGTGATGACAAGGGCCATGCAGAATCGTGATGACACGGTCATGGAACATTGTGATGACAAGAATTCTGGAGCATTGTGATGACAAGAATTCTGGAGCATTGTGATGACACGGTCATGGAACATTGTGATGACAAGAAATATGGAGCATTGTGATGACAAGGGCCATGGAGTATTGTGATGACATGGTCATGGAACATTGTGATGACAAGAATTCTGGAGCATTGTGATGACACGGTCATGGAACATTGTGATGACAAAAATTATGGAGCATTGTGATGACACGGTCATGGAACATTGTGATGACAAGAATTATGGAGCATTGTGATGACACGGTCATGGAACATTGTGATGACAAGAATTCTGGAGCATTGTGATGACAAGGGCCATGGAGCATTGTGATGACACGGTCATGGAACATTGTGATGACAAGAATTATGGAGCATTGTGATGACACGGTCATGGAACATTGTGATGACAAGAATTAAGGAGCATTGTGATGAGAAGGGCCATGGAGCATTGTGATGACACGGTCATGGAACATTGTGATGACAAGAATTCTGGAGCATTGTGATGACAACGGCCATGGAGCATTGTGATGACACGGTCATGGAACATTGTGATGACAAGAATTCTGGAGCATTGTGATGACAAGGGCCATGGAGCATTGTGATGACACGGTCATGGAACTTTGTGATGACAAGCAATCTGGAGCATTGTGATGACAAGGGCCATGGTGCATTGTGATGACACGGTCATGGAACTTTGTGATGACAAGCAATCTGGAGCATTGTGATGACCAGGGCCATGGAGCATTGTGATGACACGGTCATGGAACATTGTGATGACAAGAATTCTGGAGCATTGTGACAACACGGTCATGGAACATTGTGATGACAAAAATTATGGAGCATTGTGATGACACGGTCATGGAACATTGTGATGACAAGAATTATGGAGCATTGTGATGACACGGTAATGGAACATTGTGATGACAAGAATTCTGGAGTATTGTGATGACAAGGGCCATGGAGCATTGTGATGACACGGTCATGGAATATTGTGATGACAAGTATTCTGGAGCATTCTGATGACACGGTCATGGAACATTGTGATGACAAAAATTATGGAGCCTTGTGATGACACGGTCATGGAACATTGTGATGTCAAGAATTCTGGAGCATTCTGATGACAAGGGCTAAGGAGCATTGTGATGACACGGTCATGGAACATTGTGATGACAATAATTCTGGAGCATTGTGATGACAAGGGCCATGGTGCATTGTGATGACACGGTCATGGAACTTTGTGATGATAAGCAATCTGGAGCATTGTGATGACCAGGGCCATGGAGCATTGTGATGACACGGTCAATGAACATTTTGATGACAAGAATTCTGGAGCATTGTGATGACAAGAATTCTGGATCATTGTGATAACACGGTCATGGAACATTGTGATGACAAGAATTCTGGAGCATTGTGATGAGAAGGGTCATGGTGCATTGTGATGACACAGTCATGGAACTTTGTGATGACAAGCAATCTGGAGCATTGTGATGACAAGGGCCATGGAGCATTGTGATGACACGGTCATGGAACATTGTGATGACAAGAATTCTGGACCATTGTGATGACAAGGGCCATGGTGCATTGTGATGACACGGTCATGGAACTTTGTGATGACAAGCAATCTGGAGCATTGTGATGACAAGGGCCATGGAGCATTGTGATGACACGGTCATGGAACTTTGTGATGACAAGCAATCTGGAGCATTGTGATGACCAGGGCCATGGTGCATTGTGATGACACGGTCATGGAACATTGTGATGACAAGAATTCTGCAGCATTGTGATGACAAGAATTCTGGAGCATTGTGATGACACGGTCATGGAACGTTGTGATGACAAGAAATATGGAGCATTGTGATGACATGGTCATGGAACATTGTGATGACAAGAATTCTGGAGCATTGTGATGACACGTTCATGGAACATTGTGATGACAAAAATTATGGAGCATTGTGATGACACGGTCATGGAACATTGTGATGACAAGAATTCTGGAGCATTGTGATGACAAGGGCCATGGAGCATTGTGATGACACGGTCATGGAACATTGTGATGACAAGAACTCTGGAGCATTGTGATGACAAGGGCCATGGAGCATTGTGATGACACGGTCATGGAACATTGTGATGACAAGAACTCTGGAGCATTGTGATGACAAGGGCCATGCAGCATTGTGATGACACGGTTATGGAACATTGTGATGACAAGAAATATGGAGCATTGTGATGACATGGTCATGGAACATTGTGATGACAAGAAATATGGAGCATTGTGATGACAAGGGCCATGGAGCATTGTGATGACATGGTCATGGAACATTGTGATGACAAGAATTCTGGAGCATTGTGATGACACGGTCATGGAACATTGTGATGACAAGAATTATGGAGCATTGTGATGACACGGTCATGGAACATTGTGATGACAAGAATTCTGGAGCATTGTGATGACAAGGGCCATGGAGCATTATGATGACACGCTCATGGAACATTGTGATGACAAGAATTATGGAGCATTGTGATGACACGGTCATGGAACATTGTGATGACAAGAATTCTGGAGCATTGTGATGACAACGGCCATGGAGCATTGTGATGACACGGTCATGGAACATTGTGATGACAAGAATTATGGAGCATTGTGATGACACGGTCATGGAACATTGTAATGAAAAGAAATCTGGAGCATTGTGATGACAAGGGCCATGGAGCATTGTGATGACACGGTCATGGAACATTGTAATGAAAAGAAATCTGGAGCATTGTGATGACAAGGGCCATAGAGCATTGTGATGACACGGTCATGGAACATTTTGATGCCAAGAATTCTGGAGCTTTGTGATGACAAGGGCCATGGAGAACTGTGATGACATGGTCATGGACCATTGTGATGATAAGAATTCTGGAGCATTGTGATGACAAGTGTCATGGAGCATTGTAATGAAACTTTTCATTGTGCACCGTGATGACAAGGGGGATGGAGTATTGTGATGAAACTAGTCCTGGAGCATTGTGATAACAAAAGCCATTGAGCATTGTGATGACAGGCATCATGGAGCATTGTGAAGAAAGGGGTCATGGGGAATTGTAATGACAATAGAGAAATGTGATGAAAATGGTGAGCAAGCAAAGTGATTAAAGTGTTCACTTAGAATTGTCACGAAAAACTATATAGAGCATTGTGATGACAAAGGTCATGGAGAACTGTGATTACCAGGGTCATTTAGCATTGAGATGACACGGTCATGGAAGATTGTGATGACAAGAATTATGGAGCATTGTGATGACACGGTCATGGAACATTGTGATGACAAGAATTAAGGAGCATTGTGATGACAAGGGCCATGGAGCATTGTGATGTCACGGTCATGGAACATTGTGATGACAAGAATTCTGGAGCATTGTGATGAAAAGGGCCATGGTGCATTGTGATGACACGGTCATGGAACTTTGTGATGACAAGCAATCTGGAGCATTGTGATGACCAGGGCCATGGAGCATTGTGATGACACGGTCAATGAACATTGTGATGACAAGAATTCTGGAGCATTGTGATGACAAGAATTCTGGAGCATTGTGATAACACGGTCATGGAACATTGTGATGACAAGAATTCTGGAGCATTGTGATGACACGGTCATGGAACATTGTGATGACAAGAGTTCTGGAGCATTGTGATGACAAGGGCCATGGAGCATTGTGATGACACGGTCATGGAACATTGTGATGACAATAATTCTGGAGCATTGTGATGACAAGGGCCATGGAGCATTGTGATGACACGGTCATGGAACATTGTGATGACAAGAATTATGGAGCATTGTGATGACACGGTCATGGAACATTGTGATGAGAAGAATTAAGGAGCATTGTGATGACAAGGGCCATGGAGCATTGTGATGACACGGTCATGGAACATTGTGATGACAAGAATTTTGGAGCATTGTGATGACAACGGCCATGGAGCATTGTGATGACACGGTCATGGAACATTGTGATGACAAGAATTCTGGAGCATTATGATGACCACGGCCATGGAGCATTGTGATGACACGGTCATGGAACGTTGTGATGACAAGAATTCTGGAGCATTGTGATGACAAGGGCCATGGTGCATTGTGAAGACACGGTCATGGAACTTTGTGATGACATGCAATCTGGAGCATTGTGATGACAAGGATTCTGGAGCATTGTGATGACACGGTCATGGAACATTGTGATGACAAGAATTCTGGAGCATTGTGATGACAAGGGCCATGGAGCATTGTGATGACACGGTCATGGAACATTGTGATGACAAGAATTATGGAGCATTGTGATGACACGGTCATGGAACATTGTGATGAGAAGAATTAAGGAGCATTGTGATGACAAGGGCCATGGAGCATTGTGATGACACGGTCATGGAACATTGTGATGACAAGAATTTTGGAGCATTGTGATGACAACGGCCATGGAGCATTGTGATGACACGGTCATGGAACATTGTGATGACAAGAATTCTGGAGCATTATGATGACCACGGCCATGGAGCATTGTGATGACACGGTCATGGAACGTTGTGATGACAAGAATTCTGGAGCATTGTGATGACAAGGGCCATGGTGCATTGTGAAGACACGGTCATGGAACTTTGTGATGACAAGCAATCTGGAGCATTGTGATGACCAGGGCCATGGAGCATTGTGATGACACGGTCATGGAACATTGTGATGACAAGAATTCTGGAGCATTGTGACGACACGGTCATGGAACATTGTGATGACAAGAAATATGGAGCATTGTGATGACAAGGGCCATGGAGCATTGTGATGACATGGTCATGGAACGTTGTGATGACAAGAATTATGGAGCATTGTGATGACACGGTCATGGAACATTGTGATGACAAGAATTCTGGAGCATTGTGATGACACGTTCATGGAACATTGTGATGCCAAAAATTATGGAGCATTGTAATGACACGGTCATGGAACATTGTGATGACAAGAATTATGGAGCATTGTGATGACACGGTCATGGAACATTGTGATGACAAGAATTCTGGAGCATTGTGATGACAAGGGCCATGGAGCATTGTGATGACACGGTCATGGAACATTGTGATGACAAGAACTCTGGAGCATTGTGATGACAAGGGCCATGCAGCATCGTGATGACACGGTCATGGAACATTGTGATGACAAGAATTCTGGAGCATTGTGATGACAAGAATTCTGGAGCATTGTGATGACACGGTCATGGAACATTGTGATGACAAGAAATATGGAGCATTGTGATGACAAGGGCCATGGAGTATTGTGATGACATGGTCATGGAACATTGTGATGACAAGAATTCTGGAGCATTGTGATGACACGGTCATGGAACATTGTGATGACAAGAAATATGGAGCATTGTGATGACAAGGGCCAAGGAGTATTGTGATGACATGGTCATGGAACATTGTGATGACAAAAATTATGGAGCATTGTGATGACACGGTCATGGAACATTGTGATGACAAGAATTCTGGAGCATTGTGATGACAAGGGCCATGGAGCATTGTGATGACACGGTCATGGAACTTTGTGATGACAAGCAATCTGGAGCATTGTGATGACAAGGGCCATGGTGCATTGTGATGACACGGTCATGGAACTTTGTGATGACAAGCAATCTGGAGCATTGTGATGACCAGGGCCATGGAGCATTGTGATGACACGGTCATGGAACATTGTGATGACAAGAATTCTGGAGCATTGTGACAACACGGTCATGGAACATTGTGATGACAAAAATTATGGAGCATTGTGATGACACGGTCATGGAACATTGTGATGACAAGAATTATGGAGCATTGTGATGACACGGTCATGGAACATTGTGATGACAAGAATTCTGGAGTATTGTGATGACAAGGGCCATGGAGCATTGTGATGACACGGTCATGGAATATTGTGATGACAAGTATTCTGGAGCATTCTGATGACACGGTCATGGAACATTGTGATGACAAAAATTATGGAGCCTTGTGATGACACGGTCATGGAACATTGTGATGACAAGAATTCTGGAGCATTGTGATGACAAGGGCTAAGGAGCATTGTGATGACACGGTCATGGAACATTGTGATGACAATAATTCTGGAGCATTGTGATGACAAGGGCCATGGTGCATTGTGATGACACGGTCATGGAACTTTGTGATGATAAGCAATCTGGAGCATTGTGATGACCAGGGCCATGGAGCATTGTGATGACACGGTCAATGAACATTGTGATGACAAGAATTCTGGAGCATTGTGATGACAAGAATTCTGGATCATTGTGATAACACGGTCATGGAACATTGTGATGACAAGAATTCTGGAGCATTATGATGACAACGGCCATGGAGCACTGTGATGACACGGTCATGGAACATTGTGATGACAAGAATTCTGGAGCATTGTGATGACAAGGGCCATGGTGCATTGTGAAGACACGGTCATGGAACTTTGTGATGACAAGCAATCTGGAGCATTGTGATTACCAGGGCCATGGAGCATTGTGATGACACGGTCATGGAACATTGTGATGACAAGAATTCTGGAGCATTGTGATGACAAAAATTCTGGAGCATTGTGATGACAAGAATTCTGGAGCATTGTGATGACACGGTCATGGAACATTGTGATGACAAGAAATATGGAGCATTGTGATGACATGGTCATGGAACATTGTGATGACAAGAATTATGGAGCATTGTGATGACACGGTCATGGAACATTGTGATGACAAGAATTCTGGAGCATTGTGATGACACATTCATGGAACATTGTGATGACAAAAATTATGGAGCATTGTGATGACACGGTCATGGAACATTGTGATGACAAGAATTATGGAGCATTGTGATGACACGGTCATGGAACATTGTGATAACAAGAATTATGGAGCATTGTGATGACACGGTAATGGAACATTGTGATGACAAGAATTCTGGAGCATTGTGATGACAAGGGCCATGGAGCATTGTGATGACACGGTCATGGAACATTGTGATGACAAGAACTCTGGAGCATTGTGATGACAAGGGCCATGCAGCATCGTGATGACACGGTCATGGAACATTGTGATGACAAGAATTCTGGAGCATTGTGATGACAAGAATTCTGGAGCATTGTGATGACACGGTCATGGAACATTGTGATGACAAGAAATATGGAGCATTGTGATGACAAGGGCCATGGAGTATTGTGATGACATGGTCATGGAACATTGTGATGACAAGAATTCTGGAGCATTGTGATGACACGGTCATGGAACATTGTGATGACAAAAATTATGGAGCATTGTGATGACACGGACATGGAACATTGTGATGACAAGAATTATGGAGCATTGTGATGACACGGTCATGGAACATTGTGATGACAAGAATTCTGGAGCATTGTGATGACAAGGGCCATGGAGCATTGTGATGACACGGTCATGGAACATTGTGATGACAAGAATTATGGAGCATTGTGATGACACGGTCATGGAACATTGTGATGACAAGAATTCTGGAGCATTGTGATGACAAGGGCCATGGAGCATTGTGATGACACGGTCATGGAACATTGTGATGACAAGAATTCTGGAGCATTGTGATGACAAGGGCCATGGAGCATTGTGATGACATGGTCATGGAACATTGTGATGACAAGAATTTTGGAGCATTGTGATGAAAAGAGCCATGGTGCATTGAGATTACACGGTCATGGAACATTGTGATGACAAGCAATCTGGAGCTTTGTGATGACAAGGGCCATGGAGCATTGTGATGACACGGTCATGGAACATTGTGATGACAAGAATTCTGGAGCATTTTGATGACACGTTCATGGAACATTGTGATGACAAAAATTATGGAGCATTGTGATGACACGGTCATGGAACATTGTGATGACAAGAATTATGGAGCATTGTGATGACACGGTCATGGAACATTGTGATGACAAGAATTCTGGAGCATTGTGATGACAAGGGCCATGGTGCATTGTGAAGACACGGTCATGGAACTTTGTGATGACAAGCAATCTGGAGCATTGTGATGACCAGGGCCATGGAGTATTGTGATGACACGGTCATGGAACATTGTGATGACAAGAATTCTGGAGCATTGTGATGACAAGAATTCTGGAGCAGTGTGATGACACGGTCATGGAACATTGTGATGACAAGAATCATGGAGCATTGTGATGACACGGTCATGGAACGTTGTGATGACAAGAATTCTGGAGCATTGTGATGACAAGGGCCATGGTGCATTGTGAAGACACGGTCATGGATCTTTGTGATAACAAGCAATCTGGAGCATTGTGATGACTAGGGCCATGGAGCATTGTGATGACACGGTCATGGAACATTGTGATGACAAGAATTCTGGAGCATTGTGATGACAAGAATTCTGGAGCATTGTGATGACACGGTCATGGAACATTGTGATGACAAGAAATATGGAGCATTGTGATGACATGGTCATGGAACATTGTGATGACAAGAATTATGGAGCATTGTGATGACACGGTCATGGAACATTGTGATGACAAGCATTCTGGAGCATTGTGATGACACGTTCATGGAACATTGTGATGCCAAAAATTATGGAGCATTGTAATGACACGGTCATGGAACATTGTGATGACAAGAATTATGGAGCATTGTGATGACACGGTCATGGAACATTGTGATGACAAGAATTATGGAGCATTGTGATGACACGGTCATGGAACATTGTGATGACAAGAATTATGGAGCATTGTGATGACACGGTCATGGAACATTGTGATGACAAGAATTCTGGAGCATTGTGATGAGAAGGGCCATGGAGCATTGTGATGACACGGTCATGGAACATTGTGATGACAAGAACTCTGGAGCATTGTGATGACAAGGGCCATGCAGAATCGTGATGACACGGTCATGGAACATTGTGATGACAAGAATTCTGGAGCATTGTGATGACAAGAATTCTGGAGCATTGTGATGACACGGTCATGGAACATTGTGATGACAAGAAATATGGAGCATTGTGATGACAAGGGCCATGGAGTATTGTGATGACATGGTCATGGAACATTGTGATGACAAGAATTCTGGAGCATTGTGATGACACGGTCATGGAACATTGTGATGACAAAAATTATGGAGCATTGTGATGACACGATCATGGAACATTGTGATGACAAGAATTATGGAGCATTGTGATGACACGGTCATGGAACATTGTGATGACAAGAATTCTGGAGCATTGTGATGACAAGGGCCATGGAGCATTGTGATGACACGGTCATGGAACATTGTGATGACAAGAATTATGGAGCATTGTGATGACACGGTCATGGAACATTGTGATGACAAGAATTAAGGAGCATTGTGATGAGAAGGGCCATGGAGCATTGTGATGACACGGTCATGGAACATTGTGATGACAAGAATTCTGGAGCATTGTGATGACAACGGCCATGGAGCATTGTGATGACACGGTCATGGAACATTGTGATGACAAGAATTCTGGAGCATTGTGATGACAAGGGCCATGGAGCATTGTGATGACACGGTCATGGAACTTTGTGATGACAAGCAATCTGGAGCATTGTGATGACAAGGGCCATGGTGCATTGTGATGACACGGTCATGGAACTTTGTGATGACAAGCAATCTGGAGCATTGTGATGACCAGGGCCATGGAGCATTGTGATGACACGGTCATGGAACATTGTGATGACAAGAATTCTGGAGCATTGTGACAACACGGTCATGGAACATTGTGATGACAAAAATTATGGAGCATTGTGATGACACGGTCATGGAACATTGTGATGACAAGAATTATGGAGCATTGTGATGACACGGTAATGGAACATTGTGATGACAAGAATTCTGGAGTATTGTGATGACAAGGGCCATGGAGCATTGTGATGACACGGTCATGGAATATTGTGATGACAAGTATTCTGGAGCATTCTGATGACACGGTCATGGAACATTGTGATGACAAAAATTATGGAGCCTTGTGATGACACGGTCATGGAACATTGTGATGACAAGAATTCTGGAGCATTCTGATGACAAGGGCTAAGGAGCATTGTGATGACACGGTCATGGAACATTGTGATGACAATAATTCTGGAGCATTGTGATGACAAGGGCCATGGTGCATTGTGATGACACGGTCATGGAACTTTGTGATGATAAGCAATCTGGAGCATTGTGATGACCAGGGCCATGGAGCATTGTGATGACACGGTCAATGAACATTGTGATGACAAGAATTCTGGAGCATTGTGATGACAAGAATTCTGGATCATTGTGATAACACGGTCATGGAACATTGTGATGACAAGAATTCTGGAGCATTGTGATGAGAAGGGTCATGGTGCATTGTGATGACACAGTCATGGAACTTTGTGATGACAAGCAATCTGGAGCATTGTGATGACAAGGGCCATGGAGCATTGTGATGACACGGTCATGGAACATTGTGATGACAAGAATTCTGGACCATTGTGATGACAAGGGCCATGGTGCATTGTGATGACACGGTCATGGAACTTTGTGATGACAAGCAATCTGGAGCATTGTGATGACAAGTGCCATGGAGCATTGTGATGACACGGTCATGGAACTTTGTGATGACAAGCAATCTGGAGCATTGTGATGACCAGGGCCATGGTGCATTGTGATGACACGGTCATGGAACATTGTGATGACAAGAATTCTGCAGCATTGTGATGACAAGAATTCTGGAGCATTGTGATGACACGGTCATGGAACGTTGTGATGACAAGAAATATGGAGCATTGTGATGACATGGTCATGGAACATTGTGATGACAAGAATTCTGGAGCATTGTGATGACACGTTCATGGAACATTGTGATGACAAAAATTATGGAGCATTGTGATGACACGGTCATGGAACATTGTGATGACAAGAATTCTGGAGCATTGTGATGACAAGGGCCATGGAGCATTGTGATGACACGGTCATGGAACATTGTGATGACAAGAACTCTGGAGCATTGTGATGACAAGGGCCATGGAGCATTGTGATGACACGGTCATGGAACATTGTGATGACAAGAACTCTGGAGCATTGTGATGACAAGGGCCATGCAGCATTGTGATGACACGGTTATGGAACATTGTGATGACAAGAAATATGGAGCATTGTGATGACATGGTCATGGAACATTGTGATGACAAGAAATATGGAGCATTGTGATGACAAGGGCCATGGAGCATTGTGATGACATGGTCATGGAACATTGTGATGACAAGAATTCTGGAGCATTGTGATGACACGGTCATGGAACATTGTGATGACAAAAATTATGGAGCATTGTGATGACACGGTCATGGAACATTGTGATGACAAGAATTATGGAGCATTGTGATGACACGGTCATGGAACATTGTGATGACAAGAATTCTGGAGCATTGTGATGACAAGGGCCATGGAGCATTATGATGACACGGTCATGGAACATTGTGATGACAAGAATTATGGAGCATTGTGATGACACGGTCATGGAACATTGTGATGACAAGAATTCTGGAGCATTGTGATGACTACGGCCATGGAGCATTGTGATGACACGGTCATGGAACATTGTGATGACAAGAATTATGGAGCATTGTGATGACACGGTCATGGAACATTGTAATGAAAAGAAATCTGGAGCATTGTGATGACAAGGGCCATGGAGCATTGTGATGACACGGTCATGGAACATTGTAATGAAAAGAAATCTGGAGCATTGTGATGACAAGGGCCATAGAGCATTGTGATGACACGGTCATGGAACATTTTGATGCCAAGAATTCTGGAGCTTTGTGATGACAAGGGCCATGGAGAACTGTGATGACATGGTCATGGACCATTGTGATGATAAGAATTCTGGAGCATTGTGATGACAAGTGTCATGGAGCATTGTAATGAAACTTTTCATTGTGCACCGTGATGACAAGGGGGATGGAGTATTGTGATGAAACTAGTCCTGGAGCATTGTGATAACAAAAGCCATTGAGCATTGTGATGACAGGCATCATGGAGCATTGTGAAGAAAGGGGTCATGGGGAATTGTAATGACAATAGAGAAATGTGATGAAAATGGTGAGCAAGCAAAGTGATTAAAGTGTTCACTTAGAATTGTCACGAAAAACTATATAGAGCATTGTGATGACAAAGGTCATGGAGAACTGTGATTACCAGGGTCATTTAGCATTGAGATGACACGGTCATGGAAGATTGTGATGACAAGAATTATGGAGCATTGTGATGACACGGTCATGGAACATTGTGATGACAAGAATTAAGGAGCATTGTGATGACAAGGGCCATGGAGCATTGTGATGTCACGGTCATGGAACATTGTGATGACAAGAATTCTGGAGCATTGTGATGACAAGGGCCATGGTGCATTGTGATGACACGGTCATGGAACTTTGTGATGACAAGCAATCTGGAGCATTGTGATGACCAGGGCCATGGAGCATTGTGATGACACGGTCAATGAACATTGTGATGACAAGAATTCTGGAGCATTGTGATGACAAGAATTCTGGAGCATTGTGATAACACGGTCATGGAACATTGTGATGACAAGAATTCTGGAGCATTGTGATGACACGGTCATGGAACATTGTGATGACAAGAGTTCTGGAGCATTGTGATGACAAGGGCCATTGAGCATTGTGATGACACGGTCATGGAACATTGTGATGACAATAATTCTGGAGCATTGTGATGACAAGGGCCATGGAGCATTGTGATGACACGGTCATGGAACATTGTGATGACAAGAATTATGGAGCATTGTGATGACACGGTCATGGAACATTGTGATGAGAAGAATTAAGGAGCATTGTGATGACAAGGGCCATGGAGCATTGTGATGACACGGTCATGGAACATTGTGATGACAAGAATTTTGGAGCATTGTGATGACAACGGCCATGGAGCATTGTGATGACACGGTCATGGAACATTGTGATGACAAGAATTCTGGAGCATTATGATGACCACGGCCATGGAGCATTGTGATGACACGGTCATGGAACATTGTGATGACAAGCATTCTGGAGCATTGTGATGACACGTTCATGGAACATTGTGATGCCAAAAATTATGGAGCATTGTAATGACACGGTCATGGAACATTGTGATGACAAGAATTATGGAGCATTGTGATGACACGGTCATGGAACATTGTGATGACAAGAATTATGGAGCATTGTGATGACACGGTCATGGAACATTGTGATGACAAGAATTATGGAGCATTGTGATGACACGGTCATGGAACATTGTGATGACAAGAATTCTGGAGCATTGTGATGAGAAGGGCCATGGAGCATTGTGATGACACGGTCATGGAACATTGTGATGACAAGAACTCTGGAGCATTGTGATGACAAGGGCCATGCAGAATCGTGATGACACGGTCATGGAACATTGTGATGACAAGAATTCTGGAGCATTGTGATGACAAGAATTCTGGAGCATTGTGATGACACGGTCATGGAACATTGTGATGACAAGAAATATGGAGCATTGTGATGACAAGGGCCATGGAGTATTGTGATGACATGGTCATGGAACATTGTGATGACAAGAATTCTGGAGCATTGTGATGACACGGTCATGGAACATTGTGATGACAAAAATTATGGAGCATTGTGATGACACGATCATGGAACATTGTGATGACAAGAATTATGGAGCATTGTGATGACACGGTCATGGAACATTGTGATGACAAGAATTCTGGAGCATTGTGATGACAAGGGCCATGGAGCATTGTGATGACACGGTCATGGAACATTGTGATGACAAGAATTATGGAGCATTGTGATGACACGGTCATGGAACATTGTGATGACAAGAATTAAGGAGCATTGTGATGAGAAGGGCCATGGAGCATTGTGATGACACGGTCATGGAACATTGTGATGACAAGAATTCTGGAGCATTGTGATGACAACGGCCATGGAGCATTGTGATGACACGGTCATGGAACATTGTGATGACAAGAATTCTGGAGCATTGTGATGACAAGGGCCATGGAGCATTGTGATGACACGGTCATGGAACTTTGTGATGACAAGCAATCTGGAGCATTGTGATGACAAGGGCCATGGTGCATTGTGATGACACGGTCATGGAACTTTGTGATGACAAGCAATCTGGAGCATTGTGATGACCAGGGCCATGGAGCATTGTGATGACACGGTCATGGAACATTGTGATGACAAGAATTCTGGAGCATTGTGACAACACGGTCATGGAACATTGTGATGACAAAAATTATGGAGCATTGTGATGACACGGTCATGGAACATTGTGATGACAAGAATTATGGAGCATTGTGATGACACGGTAATGGAACATTGTGATGACAAGAATTCTGGAGTATTGTGATGACAAGGGCCATGGAGCATTGTGATGACACGGTCATGGAATATTGTGATGACAAGTATTCTGGAGCATTCTGATGACACGGTCATGGAACATTGTGATGACAAAAATTATGGAGCCTTGTGATGACACGGTCATGGAACATTGTGATGACAAGAATTCTGGAGCATTCTGATGACAAGGGCTAAGGAGCATTGTGATGACACGGTCATGGAACATTGTGATGACAATAATTCTGGAGCATTGTGATGACAAGGGCCATGGTGCATTGTGATGACACGGTCATGGAACTTTGTGATGATAAGCAATCTGGAGCATTGTGATGACCAGGGCCATGGAGCATTGTGATGACACGGTCAATGAACATTGTGATGACAAGAATTCTGGAGCATTGTGATGACAAGAATTCTGGATCATTGTGATAACACGGTCATGGAACATTGTGATGACAAGAATTCTGGAGCATTGTGATGAGAAGGGTCATGGTGCATTGTGATGACACAGTCATGGAACTTTGTGATGACAAGCAATCTGGAGCATTGTGATGACAAGGGCCATGGAGCATTGTGATGACACGGTCATGGAACATTGTGATGACAAGAATTCTGGACCATTGTGATGACAAGGGCCATGGTGCATTGTGATGACACGGTCATGGAACTTTGTGATGACAAGCAATCTGGAGCATTGTGATGACAAGTGCCATGGAGCATTGTGATGACACGGTCATGGAACTTTGTGATGACAAGCAATCTGGAGCATTGTGATGACCAGGGCCATGGTGCATTGTGATGACACGGTCATGGAACATTGTGATGACAAGAATTCTGCAGCATTGTGATGACAAGAATTCTGGAGCATTGTGATGACACGGTCATGGAACGTTGTGATGACAAGAAATATGGAGCATTGTGATGACATGGTCATGGAACATTGTGATGACAAGAATTCTGGAGCATTGTGATGACACGTTCATGGAACATTGTGATGACAAAAATTATGGAGCATTGTGATGACACGGTCATGGAACATTGTGATGACAAGAATTCTGGAGCATTGTGATGACAAGGGCCATGGAGCATTGTGATGACACGGTCATGGAACATTGTGATGACAAGAACTCTGGAGCATTGTGATGACAAGGGCCATGGAGCATTGTGATGACACGGTCATGGAACATTGTGATGACAAGAACTCTGGAGCATTGTGATGACAAGGGCCATGCAGCATTGTGATGACACGGTTATGGAACATTGTGATGACAAGAAATATGGAGCATTGTGATGACATGGTCATGGAACATTGTGATGACAAGAAATATGGAGCATTGTGATGACAAGGGCCATGGAGCATTGTGATGACATGGTCATGGAACATTGTGATGACAAGAATTCTGGAGCATTGTGATGACACGGTCATGGAACATTGTGATGACAAAAATTATGGAGCATTGTGATGACACGGTCATGGAACATTGTGATGACAAGAATTATGGAGCATTGTGATGACACGGTCATGGAACATTGTGATGACAAGAATTCTGGAGCATTGTGATGACAAGGGCCATGGAGCATTATGATGACACGGTCATGGAACATTGTGATGACAAGAATTATGGAGCATTGTGATGACACGGTCATGGAACATTGTGATGACAAGAATTCTGGAGCATTGTGATGACTACGGCCATGGAGCATTGTGATGACACGGTCATGGAACATTGTGATGACAAGAATTATGGAGCATTGTGATGACACGGTCATGGAACATTGTAATGAAAAGAAATCTGGAGCATTGTGATGACAAGGGCCATGGAGCATTGTGATGACACGGTCATGGAACATTGTAATGAAAAGAAATCTGGAGCATTGTGATGACAAGGGCCATAGAGCATTGTGATGACACGGTCATGGAACATTTTGATGCCAAGAATTCTGGAGCTTTGTGATGACAAGGGCCATGGAGAACTGTGATGACATGGTCATGGACCATTGTGATGATAAGAATTCTGGAGCATTGTGATGACAAGTGTCATGGAGCATTGTAATGAAACTTTTCATTGTGCACCGTGATGACAAGGGGGATGGAGTATTGTGATGAAACTAGTCCTGGAGCATTGTGATAACAAAAGCCATTGAGCATTGTGATGACAGGCATCATGGAGCATTGTGAAGAAAGGGGTCATGGGGAATTGTAATGACAATAGAGAAATGTGATGAAAATGGTGAGCAAGCAAAGTGATTAAAGTGTTCACTTAGAATTGTCACGAAAAACTATATAGAGCATTGTGATGACAAAGGTCATGGAGAACTGTGATTACCAGGGTCATTTAGCATTGAGATGACACGGTCATGGAAGATTGTGATGACAAGAATTATGGAGCATTGTGATGACACGGTCATGGAACATTGTGATGACAAGAATTAAGGAGCATTGTGATGACAAGGGCCATGGAGCATTGTGATGTCACGGTCATGGAACATTGTGATGACAAGAATTCTGGAGCATTGTGATGACAAGGGCCATGGTGCATTGTGATGACACGGTCATGGAACTTTGTGATGACAAGCAATCTGGAGCATTGTGATGACCAGGGCCATGGAGCATTGTGATGACACAGTCAATGAACATTGTGATGACAAGAATTCTGGAGCATTGTGATGACAAGAATTCTGGAGCATTGTGATAACACGGTCATGGAACATTGTGATGACAAGAATTCTGGAGCATTGTGATGACACGGTCATGGAACATTGTGATGACAAGAGTTCTGGAGCATTGTGATGACAAGGGCCATTGAGCATTGTGATGACACGGTCATGGAACATTGTGATGACAATAATTCTGGAGCATTGTGATGACAAGGGCCATGGAGCATTGTGATGACACGGTCATGGAACATTGTGATGACAAGAATTATGGAGCATTGTGATGACACGGTCATGGAACATTGTGATGAGAAGAATTAAGGAGCATTGTGATGACAAGGGCCATGGAGCATTGTGATGACACGGTCATGGAACATTGTGATGACAAGAATTTTGGAGCATTGTGATGACAACGGCCATGGAGCATTGTGATGACACGGTCATGGAACATTGTGATGACAAGAATTCTGGAGCATTATGATGACCACGGCCATGGAGCATTGTGATGACACGGTCATGGAACATTGTGATGACAAGAATTCTGGAGCATTGTGATGACAAGGGCCATGGTGCATTGTGAAGACACGGTCATGGAACTTTGTGATGACAAGCAATCTGGAGCATTGTGATGACCAGGGCCATGGAGTATTGTGATGACACGGTCATGGAACATTGTGATGACAAGAATTCTGGAGCATTGTGATGACAAGAATTCTGGAGCAGTGTGATGACACGGTCATGGAACATTGTGATGACAAGAATCATGGAGCATTGTGATGACACGGTCATGGAACGTTGTGATGACAAGAATTCTGGAGCATTGTGATGACAAGGGCCATGGTGCATTGTGAAGACACGGTCATGGAACTTTGTGATAACAAGCAATCTGGAGCATTGTGATGACCAGGGCCATGGAGCATTGTGATGACACGGTCATGGAACATTGTGATGACAAGAATTCTGGAGCATTGTGATGACAAGAATTCTGGAGCATTGTGATGACACGGTCATGGAACATTGTGATGACAAGAAATATGGAGCATTGTGATGACATGGTCATGGAACATTGTGATGACAAGAATTATGGAGCATTGTGATGACACGGTCATGGAACATTGTGATGACAAGCATTCTGGAGCATTGTGATGACACGTTCATGGAACATTGTGATGCCAAAAATTATGGAGCATTGTAATGACACGGTCATGGAACATTGTGATGACAAGAATTATGGAGCATTGTGATGACACGGTCATGGAACATTGTGATGACAAGAATTATGGAGCATTGTGATGACACGGTCATGGAACATTGTGATGACAAGAATTATGGAGCATTGTGATGACACGGTCATGGAACATTGTGATGACAAGAATTCTGGAGCATTGTGATGAGAAGGGCCATGGAGCATTGTGATGACACGGTCATGGAACATTGTGATGACAAGAACTCTGGAGCATTGTGATGACAAGGGCCATGCAGAATCGTGATGACACGGTCATGGAACATTGTGATGACAAGAATTCTGGAGCATTGTGATGACAAGAATTCTGGAGCATTGTGATGACACGGTCATGGAACATTGTGATGACAAGAAATATGGAGCATTGTGATGACAAGGGCCATGGAGTATTGTGATGACATGGTCATGGAACATTGTGATGACAAGAATTCTGGAGCATTGTGATGACACGGTCATGGAACATTGTGATGACAAAAATTATGGAGCATTGTGATGACACGGTCATGGAACATTGTGATGACAAGAATTATGGAGCATTGTGATGACACGGTCATGGAACATTGTGATGACAAGAATTCTGGAGCATTGTGATGACAAGGGCCATGGAGCATTGTGATGACACGGTCATGGAACATTGTGATGACAAGAATTATGGAGCATTGTGATGACACGGTCATGGAACATTGTGATGACAAGAATTAAGGAGCATTGTGATGAGAAGGGCCATGGAGCATTGTGATGACACGGTCATGGAACATTGTGATGACAAGAATTCTGGAGCATTGTGATGACAACGGCCATGGAGCATTGTGATGACACGGTCATGGAACATTGTGATGACAAGAATTCTGGAGCATTGTGATGACAAGGGCCATGGAGCATTGTGATGACACGGTCATGGAACTTTGTGATGACAAGCAATCTGGAGCATTGTGATGACAAGGGCCATGGTGCATTGTGATGACACGGTCATGGAACTTTGTGATGACAAGCAATCTGGAGCATTGTGATGACCAGGGCCATGGAGCATTGTGATGACACGGTCATGGAACATTGTGATGACAAGAATTCTGGAGCATTGTGACAACACGGTCATGGAACATTGTGATGACAAAAATTATGGAGCATTGTGATGACACGGTCATGGAACATTGTGATGACAAGAATTATGGAGCATTGTGATGACACGGTAATGGAACATTGTGATGACAAGAATTCTGGAGTATTGTGATGACAAGGGCCATGGAGCATTGTGATGACACGGTCATGGAATATTGTGATGACAAGTATTCTGGAGCATTCTGATGACACGGTCATGGAACATTGTGATGACAAAAATTATGGAGCCTTGTGATGACACGGTCATGGAACATTGTGATGACAAGAATTCTGGAGCATTCTGATGACAAGGGCTAAGGAGCATTGTGATGACACGGTCATGGAACATTGTGATGACAATAATTCTGGAGCATTGTGATGACAAGGGCCATGGTGCATTGTGATGACACGGTCATGGAACTTTGTGATGATAAGCAATCTGGAGCATTGTGATGACCAGGGCCATGGAGCATTGTGATGACACGGTCAATGAACATTGTGATGACAAGAATTCTGGAGCATTGTGATGACAAGAATTCTGGATCATTGTGATAACACGGTCATGGAACATTGTGATGACAAGAATTCTGGAGCATTGTGATGAGAAGGGTCATGGTGCATTGTGATGACACAGTCATGGAACTTTGTGATGACAAGCAATCTGGAGCATTGTGATGACAAGGGCCATGGAGCATTGTGATGACACGGTCATGGAACATTGTGATGACAAGAATTCTGGACCATTGTGATGACAAGGGCCATGGTGCATTGTGATGACACGGTCATGGAACTTTGTGATGACAAGCAATCTGGAGCATTGTGATGACAAGTGCCATGGAGCATTGTGATGACACGGTCATGGAACTTTGTGATGACAAGCAATCTGGAGCATTGTGATGACCAGGGCCATGGTGCATTGTGATGACACGGTCATGGAACATTGTGATGACAAGAATTCTGCAGCATTGTGATGACAAGAATTCTGGAGCATTGTGATGACACGGTCATGGAACGTTGTGATGACAAGAAATATGGAGCATTGTGATGACATGGTCATGGAACATTGTGATGACAAGAATTCTGGAGCATTGTGATGACACGTTCATGGAACATTGTGATGACAAAAATTATGGAGCATTGTGATGACACGGTCATGGAACATTGTGATGACAAGAATTCTGGAGCATTGTGATGACAAGGGCCATGGAGCATTGTGATGACACGGTCATGGAACATTGTGATGACAAGAACTCTGGAGCATTGTGATGACAAGGGCCATGGAGCATTGTGATGACACGGTCATGGAACATTGTGATGACAAGAACTCTGGAGCATTGTGATGACAAGGGCCATGCAGCATTGTGATGACACGGTTATGGAACATTGTGATGACAAGAAATATGGAGCATTGTGATGACATGGTCATGGAACATTGTGATGACAAGAAATATGGAGCATTGTGATGACAAGGGCCATGGAGCATTGTGATGACATGGTCATGGAACATTGTGATGACAAGAATTCTGGAGCATTGTGATGACACGGTCATGGAACATTGTGATGACAAAAATTATGGAGCATTGTGATGACACGGTCATGGAACATTGTGATGACAAGAATTATGGAGCATTGTGATGACACGGTCATGGAACATTGTGATGACAAGAATTCTGGAGCATTGTGATGACAAGGGCCATGGAGCATTATGATGACACGGTCATGGAACATGGTGATGACAAGAATTATGGAGCATTGTGATGACACGGTCATGGAACATTGTGATGACAAGAATTCTGGAGCATTGTGATGACAACGGCCATGGAGCATTGTGATGACACGGTCATGGAACATTGTGATGACAAGAATTATGGAGCATTGTGATGACACGGTCATGGAACATTGTAATGAAAAGAAATCTGGAGCATTGTGATGACAAGGGCCATGGAGCATTGTGATGACACGGTCATGGAACATTGTAATGAAAAGAAATCTGGAGCATTGTGATGACAAGGGCCATAGAGCATTGTGATGACACGGTCATGGAACATTTTGATGCCAAGAATTCTGGAGCTTTGTGATGACAAGGGCCATGGAGAACTGTGATGACATGGTCATGGACCATTGTGATGATAAGAATTCTGGAGCTTTGTGATGACAAGTGTCATGGAGCATTGTAATGAAACTTTTCATTGTGCACCGTGATGACAAGGGGGATGGAGTATTGTGATGAAACTAGTCCTGGAGCATTGTGATAACAAAAGCCATTGAGCATTGTGATGACAGGCATCATGGAGCATTGTGAAGAAAGGGGTCATGGGGAATTGTAATGACAATAGAGAAATGTGATGAAAATGGTGAGCAAGCAAAGTGATTAAAGTGTTCACTTAGAATTGTCACGAAAAACTATATAGAGCATTGTGATGACAAAGGTCATGGAGAACTGTGATTACCAGGGTCATTTAGCATTGAGATGACACGGTCATGGAAGATTGTGATGACAAGAATTATGGAGCATTGTGATGACACGGTCATGGAACATTGTGATGACAAGAATTAAGGAGCATTGTGATGACAAGGGCCATGGAGCATTGTGATGTCACGGTCATGGAACATTGTGATGACAAGAATTCTGGAGCATTGTGATGACAAGGGCCATGGTGCATTGTGATGACACGGTCATGGAACTTTGTGATGACAAGCAATCTGGAGCATTGTGATGACCAGGGCCATGGAGCATTGTGATGACACGGTCAATGAACATTGTGATGACAAGAATTCTGGAGCATTGTGATGACAAGAATTCTGGAGCATTGTGATAACACGGTCATGGAACATTGTGATGACAAGAATTCTGGAGCATTGTGATGACACGGTCATGGAACATTGTGATGACAAGAGTTCTGGAGCATTGTGATGACAAGGGCCATTGAGCATTGTGATGACACGGTCATGGAACATTGTGATGACAATAATTCTGGAGCATTGTGATGACAAGGGCCATGGAGCATTGTGATGACACGGTCATGGAACATTGTGATGACAAGAATTATGGAGCATTGTGATGACACGGTCATGGAACATTGTGATGAGAAGAATTAAGGAGCATTGTGATGACAAGGGCCATGGAGCATTGTGATGACACGGTCATGGAACATTGTGATGACAAGAATTTTGGAGCATTGTGATGACAACGGCCATGGAGCATTGTGATGACACGGTCATGGAACATTGTGATGACAAGAATTCTGGAGCATTATGATGACCACGGCCATGGAGCATTGTGATGACACGGTCATGGAACGTTGTGATGACAAGAATTCTGGAGCATTGTGATGACAAGGGCCATGGTGCATTGTGAAGACACGGTCATGGAACTTTGTGATGACATGCAATCTGGAGCATTGTGATGACAAGGATTCTGGAGCATTGTGATGACACGGTCATGGAACATTGTGATGACAAGAATTCTGGAGCATTGTGATGACAAGGGCCATGGAGCATTGTGATGACACGGTCATGGAACATTGTGATGACAAGAATTATGGAGCATTGTGATGACACGGTCATGGAACATTGTGATGAGAAGAATTAAGGAGCATTGTGATGACAAGGGCCATGGAGCATTGTGATGACACGGTCATGGAACATTGTGATGACAAGAATTTTGGAGCATTGTGATGACAACGGCCATGGAGCATTGTGATGACACGGTCATGGAACATTGTGATGACAAGAATTCTGGAGCATTGTGATGAGAAGGGTCATGGTGCATTGTGATGACACAGTCATGGAACTTTGTGATGACAAGCAATCTGGAGCATTGTGATGACAAGGGCCATGGAGCATTGTGATGACACGGTCATGGAACATTGTGATGACAAGAATTCTGGACCATTGTGATGACAAGGGCCATGGTGCATTGTGATGACACGGTCATGGAACTTTGTGATGACAAGCAATCTGGAGCATTGTGATGACAAGTGCCATGGAGCATTGTGATGACACGGTCATGGAACTTTGTGATGACAAGCAATCTGGAGCATTGTGATGACCAGGGCCATGGTGCATTGTGATGACACGGTCATGGAACATTGTGATGACAAGAATTCTGCAGCATTGTGATGACAAGAATTCTGGAGCATTGTGATGACACGGTCATGGAACGTTGTGATGACAAGAAATATGGAGCATTGTGATGACATGGTCATGGAACATTGTGATGACAAGAATTCTGGAGCATTGTGATGACACGTTCATGGAACATTGTGATGACAAAAATTATGGAGCATTGTGATGACACGGTCATGGAACATTGTGATGACAAGAATTCTGGAGCATTGTGATGACAAGGGCCATGGAGCATTGTGATGACACGGTCATGGAACATTGTGATGACAAGAACTCTGGAGCATTGTGATGACAAGGGCCATGGAGCATTGTGATGACACGGTCATGGAACATTGTGATGACAAGAACTCTGGAGCATTGTGATGACAAGGGCCATGCAGCATTGTGATGACACGGTTATGGAACATTGTGATGACAAGAAATATGGAGCATTGTGATGACATGGTCATGGAACATTGTGATGACAAGAAATATGGAGCATTGTGATGACAAGGGCCATGGAGCATTGTGATGACATGGTCATGGAACATTGTGATGACAAGAATTCTGGAGCATTGTGATGACACGGTCATGGAACATTGTGATGACAAAAATTATGGAGCATTGTGATGACACGGTCATGGAACATTGTGATGACAAGAATTATGGAGCATTGTGATGACACGGTCATGGAACATTGTGATGACAAGAATTCTGGAGCATTGTGATGACAAGGGCCATGGAGCATTATGATGACACGGTCATGGAACATGGTGATGACAAGAATTATGGAGCATTGTGATGACACGGTCATGGAACATTGTGATGACAAGAATTCTGGAGCATTGTGATGACAACGGCCATGGAGCATTGTGATGACACGGTCATGGAACATTGTGATGACAAGAATTATGGAGCATTGTGATGACACGGTCATGGAACATTGTAATGAAAAGAAATCTGGAGCATTGTGATGACAAGGGCCATGGAGCATTGTGATGACACGGTCATGGAACATTGTAATGAAAAGAAATCTGGAGCATTGTGATGACAAGGGCCATAGAGCATTGTGATGACACGGTCATGGAACATTTTGATGCCAAGAATTCTGGAGCTTTGTGATGACAAGGGCCATGGAGAACTGTGATGACATGGTCATGGACCATTGTGATGATAAGAATTCTGGAGCTTTGTGATGACAAGTGTCATGGAGCATTGTAATGAAACTTTTCATTGTGCACCGTGATGACAAGGGGGATGGAGTATTGTGATGAAACTAGTCCTGGAGCATTGTGATAACAAAAGCCATTGAGCATTGTGATGACAGGCATCATGGAGCATTGTGAAGAAAGGGGTCATGGGGAATTGTAATGACAATAGAGAAATGTGATGAAAATGGTGAGCAAGCAAAGTGATTAAAGTGTTCACTTAGAATTGTCACGAAAAACTATATAGAGCATTGTGATGACAAAGGTCATGGAGAACTGTGATTACCAGGGTCATTTAGCATTGAGATGACACGGTCATGGAAGATTGTGATGACAAGAATTATGGAGCATTGTGATGACACGGTCATGGAACATTGTGATGACAAGAATTAAGGAGCATTGTGATGACAAGGGCCATGGAGCATTGTGATGTCACGGTCATGGAACATTGTGATGACAAGAATTCTGGAGCATTGTGATGACAAGGGCCATGGTGCATTGTGATGACACGGTCATGGAACTTTGTGATGACAAGCAATCTGGAGCATTGTGATGACCAGGGCCATGGAGCATTGTGATGACACGGTCAATGAACATTGTGATGACAAGAATTCTGGAGCATTGTGATGACAAGAATTCTGGAGCATTGTGATAACACGGTCATGGAACATTGTGATGACAAGAATTCTGGAGCATTGTGATGACACGGTCATGGAACATTGTGATGACAAGAGTTCTGGAGCATTGTGATGACAAGGGCCATTGAGCATTGTGATGACACGGTCATGGAACATTGTGATGACAATAATTCTGGAGCATTGTGATGACAAGGGCCATGGAGCATTGTGATGACACGGTCATGGAACATTGTGATGACAAGAATTATGGAGCATTGTGATGACACGGTCATGGAACATTGTGATGAGAAGAATTAAGGAGCATTGTGATGACAAGGGCCATGGAGCATTGTGATGACACGGTCATGGAACATTGTGATGACAAGAATTTTGGAGCATTGTGATGACAACGGCCATGGAGCATTGTGATGACACGGTCATGGAACATTGTGATGACAAGAATTCTGGAGCATTATGATGACCACGGCCATGGAGCATTGTGATGACACGGTCATGGAACGTTGTGATGACAAGAATTCTGGAGCATTGTGATGACAAGGGCCATGGTGCATTGTGAAGACACGGTCATGGAACTTTGTGATGACATGCAATCTGGAGCATTGTGATGACAAGGATTCTGGAGCATTGTGATGACACGGTCATGGAACATTGTGATGACAAGAATTCTGGAGCATTGTGATGACAAGGGCCATGGAGCATTGTGATGACACGGTCATGGAACATTGTGATGACAAGAATTATGGAGCATTGTGATGACACGGTCATGGAACATTGTGATGAGAAGAATTAAGGAGCATTGTGATGACAAGGGCCATGGAGCATTGTGATGACACGGTCATGGAACATTGTGATGACAAGAATTTTGGAGCATTGTGATGACAACGGCCATGGAGCATTGTGATGACACGGTCATGGAACATTGTGATGACAAGAATTCTGGAGCATTATGATGACCACGGCCATGGAGCATTGTGATGACACGGTCATGGAACGTTGTGATGACAAGAATTCTGGAGCATTGTGATGACAAGGGCCATGGTGCATTGTGAAGACACGGTCATGGAACTTTGTGATGACAAGCAATCTGGAGCATTGTGATGACCAGGGCCATGGAGCATTGTGATGACACGGTCATGGAACATTGTGATGACAAGAATTCTGGAGCATTGTGACGACACGGTCATGGAACATTGTGATGACAAGAAATATGGAGCATTGTGATGACAAGGGCCATGGAGCATTGTGATGACATGGTCATGGAACATTGTGATGACAAGAATTATGGAGCATTGTGATGACACGGTCATGGAACATTGTGATGACAAGAATTCTGGAGCATTGTGATGACACGTTCATGGAACATTGTGATGCCAAAAATTATGGAGCATTGTAATGACACGGTCATGGAACATTGTGATGACAAGAATTATGGAGCATTGTGATGACACGGTCATGGAACATTGTGATGACAAGAATTCTGGAGCATTGTGATGACAAGGGCCATGGAGCATTGTGATGACACGGTCATGGAACATTGTGATGACAAGAACTCTGGAGCATTGTGATGACAAGGGCCATGCAGCATCGTGATGACACGGTCATGGAACATTGTGATGACAAGAATTCTGGAGCATTGTGATGACAAGGGCCATGGAGTATTGTGATGACATGGTCATGGAACATTGTGATGACAAGAATTCTGGAGCATTGTGATGACACGGTCATGGAACATTGTGATGACAAGAATTATGGAGCATTGTGATGACAAGGGCCATTGAGTATTGTGATGACATGGTCATGGAACATTGTGATGACAAAAATTATGGAGCATTGTGATGACACGGTCATGGAACATTGTGATGACAAGAATTCTGGAGCATTGTGATGACAAGGGCCATGAAGCATTGTGATGACACGGTCATGGAACTTTGTGATGACAAGCAATCTGGAGCATTGTGATGACAAGGGCCATGGTGCATTGTGATGACACGGTCATGGAACTTTGTGATGACAAGCAATCTGGAGCATTGTGATGACCAGGGCCATGGAGCATTGTGATGACACGGTCATGGAACATTGTGATGACAAGAATTCTGGAGCATTGTGACAACACGGTCATGGAACATTGTGATGACAAAAATTATGGAGCATTGTGATGACACGGTCATGGAACATTGTGATGACAAAAATTATGGAGCCTTGTGATGACACGGTCATGGAACATTGTGATGACAAGAATTCTGGAGCATTGTGATGACAAGGGCTAAGGAGCATTGTGATGACACGGTCATGGAACATTGTGATGACAATAATTCTGGAGCATTGTGATGACAAGGGCCATGGTGCATTGTGATGACACGGTCATGGAACTTTGTGATGATAAGCAATCTGGAGCATTGTGATGACCAGGGCCATGGAGCATTGTGATGACACGGTCAATGAACATTGTGATGACAAGAATTCTGGAGCATTGTGATGACAAGAATTCTGGATCATTGTGATAACACGGTCATGGAACATTGTGATGACAAGAATTCTGGAGCATTATGATGACAACGGCCATGGAGCACTGTGATGACACGGTCATGGAACATTGTGATGACAAGAATTCTGGAGCATTGTGATGACAAGGGCCATGGTGCATTGTGAAGACACGGTCATGGAACTTTGTGATGACAAGCAATCTGGAGCATTGTGATGACCAGGGCCATGGAGCATTGTGATGACACGGTCATGGAACATTGTGATGACAAGAATTCTGGAGCATTGTGATGACAAGAATTCTGGAGCATTGTGATGACACGGTCATGGAACATTGTGATAACAAGAAATATGGAGCATTGTGATGACATGGTCATGGAACATTGTGATGACAAGAATTATGGAGCATTGTGATGACACGGTCATGGAACATTGTGATGACAAGAATTCTGGAGCATTGTGATGACACATTCATGGAACATTGTGATGACAAAAATTATGGAGCATTGTGATGACACGGTCATGGAACATTGTGATGACAAGAATTATGGAGCATTGTGATGACACGGTCATGGAACATTGTGATAACAAGAATTATGGAGCATTCTGATGACACGGTCATGGAACATTGTGATGACAAGAATTCTGGAGCATTGTGATGACAAGGGCCATGGAGCATTGTGATGACACGGTCATGGAACAATGTGATGACAAGAACTCTGGAGTATTGTGATGACAAGGGCCATGCAGCATCGTGATGACACGGTCATGGATCATTGTGATGACAAGAATTCTGGAGCATTGTGATGACAAGAATTCTGGAGCATTGTGATGACACAGTCATGGAACATTGTGATGACAAGAAATATGGAGCATTGTGATGACAAGGGCCATGGAGTATTGTGATGACATGGTCATGGAACATTGTGATGACAAGAATTCTGGAGCATTGTGATGACACGGTCATGGAACATTGTGATGACAAAAATTATGGAGCATTGTGATGACACGGACATGGAACATTGTGATGACAAGAATTATGGAGCATTGTGATGACACGGTCATGGAACATTGTGATGACAAGAATTCTGGAGCATTGTGATGACAAGGGCCATGGAGCATTGTGATGACACGGTCATGGAACATTGTGATGACAAGAATTATGGAGCATTGTGATGACACGGTCATGGAACATTGTGATGACAAGAATTCTGGAGCATTGTGATGACAAGGGCCATGGAGCATTGTGATGACACGGTCATGGAACATTGTGATGACAAGAATTCTGGAGCATTGTGATGACAAGGGCCATGGAGCATTGTGATGACATGGTCATGGAACATTGTGATGACAAGAATTTTGGAGCATTGTGATGAAAAGAGCCATGGTGCATTGAGATTACACGGTCATGGAACATTGTGATGACAAGAAATCTGGAGCTTTGTGATGACAAGGGCCATGGAGCATTGTGATGACACGGTCATGGAACATTGTGATGACAAGAATTCTGGAGCATTTTGATGACACGTTCATGGAACATTGTGATGACAAAAATTATGGAGCATTGTGATGACACGGTCATGGAACATTGTGATGACAAGAATTATGGAGCATTGTGATGACACGGTCATGGAACATTGTGATGACAAGAATTCTGGAGCATTGTGATGACAAGGGCCATGGTGCATTGTGAAGACACGGTCATGGAACTTTGTGATGACAAGCAATCTGGAGCATTGTGATGACCAGGGCCATGGAGCATTGTGATGACACGGTCATGGAACATTGTGATGACAAGAATTCTGGAGCATTGTGATGAAAAGAATTCTGGAGCATTGTGATGACACGGTCATGGAACATTGTGATGACAAGAATCATGGAGCATTGTGATGACACGGTCATGGAACGTTGTGATGACAAGAATTCTGGAGCATTGTGATGACAAGGGCCATGGTGCATTGTGAAGACACGGTCATGGAACTTTGTGATGACAAGCAATCTGGAGCATTGTGATGACCAGGGCCATGGAGCATTGTGATGACACGGTCATGGAACATTGTGATGACAAGAATTCTGGAGCATTGTGATGACAAGAATTCTGGAGCATTGTGATGACACGGTCATGGAACATTGTGATGACAAGAAATATGGAGCATTGTGATGACATGGTCATGGAACATTGTGATGACAAGAATTATGGAGCATTGTGATGACACGGTCATGGAACATTGTGATGACAAGCATTCTGGAGCATTGTGATGACACGTTCATGGAACATTGTGATGCCAAAAATTATGGAGCATTGTAATGACACGGTCATGGAACATTGTGATGACAAGAATTATGGAGCATTGTGATGACACGGTCATGGAACATTGTGATGACAAGAATTATGGAGCATTGTGATGACACGGTCATGGAACATTGTGATGACAAGAATTATGGAGCATTGTGATGACACGGTCATGGAACATTGTGATGACAAGAATTCTGGAGCATTGTGATGACACGGTCATGGAACATTGTGATGACAAGAATTCTGGAGCATTGTGATGACAAGGGCCATGGAGCATTGTGATGACACGGTCATGGAACATTGTGATGACAAGAATTATGGAGCATTGTGATGACACGGTCATGGAACATTGTGATGACAAGAATTAAGGAGCATTGTGATGAGAAGGGCCATGGAGCATTGTGATGACACGGTCATGGAACATTGTGATGACAAGAATTCTGGAGCATTGTGATGACAACGGCCATGGAGCATTGTGATGACACGGTCATGGAACATTGTGATGACAAGAATTCTGGAGCATTGTGATGACAAGGGCCATGGAGCATTGTGATGACACGGTCATGGAACTTTGTGATGACAAGCAATCTGGAGCATTGTGATGACAAGGGCCATGGTGCATTGTGATGACACGGTCATGGAACTTTGTGATGACAAGCAATCTGGAGCATTGTGATGACCAGGGCCATGGAGCATTGTGATGACACGGTCATGGAACATTGTGATGACAAGAATTCTGGAGCATTGTGACAACACGGTCATGGAACATTGTGATGACAAAAATTATGGAGCATTGTGATGACACGGTCATGGAACATTGTGATGACAAGAATTATGGAGCATTGTGATGACACGGTAATGGAACATTGTGATGACAAGAATTCTGGAGTATTGTGATGACAAGGGCCATGGAGCATTGTGATGACACGGTCATGGAATATTGTGATGACAAGTATTCTGGAGCATTCTGATGACACGGTCATGGAACATTGTGATGACAAAAATTATGGAGACTTGTGATGAGACGGTCATGGAACATTGTGATGACAAGAATTCTGGAGCATTGTGATGACAAGGGCTAAGGAGCATTGTGATGACATGGTCATGGAACATTGTGATGACAATAATTCTGGAGCATTGTGATGACAAGGGCCATGGTGCATTGTGATGACACGGTCATGGAACTTTGTGATGATAAGCAATCTGGAGCATTGTGATGACCAGGGCCATGGAGCATTGTGATGACACGGTCAATGAACATTGTGATGACAAGAATTCTGGAGCATTGTGATGACAAGAATTCTGGATCATTGTGATAACACGGTCATGGAACATTGTGATGACAAGAATTCTGGAGCATTATGATGACAACGGCCATGGAGCACTGTGATGACACGGTCATGGAACATTGTGATGACAAGAATTCTGGAGCATTGTGATGACAAGGGCCATGGTGCATTGTGAAGACACGGTCATGGAACTTTGTGATGACAAGCAATCTGGAGCATTGTGATGACCAGGGCCATGGAGCATTGTGATGACACGGTCATGGAACATTGTGATGACAAGAATTCTGGAGCATTGTGATGACAAGAATTCTGGAGCATTGTGATGACTCGGTCATGGAACATTGTGATGACAAGAAATATGGAGCATTGTGATGACATGGTCATGGAACATTGTGATGACAAGAATTATGGAGCATTGTGATGACACGGTCATGGAACATTGTGATGACAAGAATTCTGGAGCATTGTGATGACACATTCATGGAACATTGTGATGACAAAAATTATGGAGCATTGTGATGACACGGTCATGGAACATTGTGATGACAAGAATTATGGAGCATTGTGATGAAACGGTCATGGAACATTGTGATAACAAGAATTATGGAGCATTGTGATGACACGGTCATGGAACATTGTGATGACAAGAACTCTGGAGCATTGTGATGACAAGGGCCATGCAGCATCGTGATGACACGGTCATGGAACATTGTGATGACAAGAATTCTGGAGCATTGTGATGACAAGAATTCTGGAGCATTGTGATGACACGGTCATGGAACATTGTGATGACAAGAAATATGGAGCATTGTGATGACAAGGGCCATGGAGTATTGTGATGACATGGTCATGGAACATTGTGATGACAAGAAATCTGGAGCATTGTGATGACACGGTCATGGAACATTGTGATGACAAAAATTATGGAGCATTGTGATGACACGGACATGGAACATTGTGATGACAAGAATTATGGAGCATTGTGATGACACGGTCATGGAACATTGTGATGACAAGAATTCTGGAGCATTGTGATGACAAGGGCCATGGAGCATTGTGATGACACGGTCATGGAACATTGTGATGACAAGAATTATGGAGCATTGTGATGACACGGTCATGGCACATTGTGATGACAAGAATTCTGGAGCATTGTGATGACAAGGGCCATGGAGCATTGTGATGACACGGTCATGGAACATTGTGATGACAAGAATTGTGGAGCATTGTGATGACAAGGGCCATGGAGCATTGTGATGACATGGTCATGGAACATTGTGATGACAAGAATTTTGGAGCATTGTGATGAAAAGAGCCATGGTGCATTGAGATTACACGGTCATGGAACATTGTGATGACAAGCAATCTGGAGCTTTGTGATGAAAAGGGCCATGGAGCATTGTGATGACACGGTCATGGAACATTGTGATGACAAGAATTCTGGAGCATTTTGATGACACGTTCATGGAACATTGTGATGACAAAAATTATGGAGCATTGTGATGACACGGTCATGGAACATTGTGATGACAAGAATTATGGAGCATTGTGATGACACGGTCATGGAACATTGTGATGACAAGAATTATGGAGCATTGTGATGACACGGTCATGGAACATTGTGATGACAAGAATAAAGGAGCATTGTGATGAGAAGGGCCATGGAGCATTGTGATGACAAGAATTCTGGAGCATTGTGATGACAACGGCCATGGAGCATTGTGATGACACGGTCATGGAACATTGTGATGACAAGAATTCTGGAGCATTGTGATGACAAGGGCCATGGAGCATTGTGATGACACGGTCATGGAACTTTGTGATGACAAGCAATCTGGAGCATTGTGATGACAAGGGCCATGGTGCATTGTGATGACACGGTCATGGAACTTTGTGATGACAAGCAATCTGGAGCACTGTGATGACAAGAATTCTGGAGCATTGTGACGACACGGTCATGGAACATTGTGATGACAAGAATTCTGGAGCATTGTGATGACAAGAATTCTGGAGCATTGTGACGACACGGTCATGGAACATTTTGATGACAAGAAATATGGAGCATTGTGATGACACGGTCATGGAACATTGTGATGACAAGAATTCTGGAGCATTGTGATGACAAGGGCCATGGAGGATTGTGATGACATGGTCATGGAACATTTTGATGACAAGAATTCTGGAGCATTTTGATGACACGTTCATGGAACATTGTGATGACAAAAATTATGGAGCATTGTGATGACACGGTCATGGAACATTGTGATGACAAGAATTATGGAGCATTGTGATGACACGGTCATGGAACATTGTGATGACAAGAATTCTGGAGCATTGTGATGACAAGGGCCATGGAGCATTGTGATGACACGGTCATGGAACATTGTGATGACAAGAATTCTGGAGCATTGTGATGACAAGGGCCATGGAGCATTGTGATGACATGGTCATGGAACATTGTGATGACAAGAATTTTGGAGCATTGTGATGACACGGTCATGGAACATTGTGATGACAAGAATTATGGAGCATTGTGATGACACGGTCATAGAACATTGTGATGACAAGAATTATGGAGCATTGTGATGACACGGTCATGGAACATTGTGATGACAAGAATTCTGGAGCATTGTGATGAGAAGGGCCATGGAGCATTGTGATGACACGGTCATGGAACATTGTGATGACAAGAATTCTGGAGCATTGTGATGACAAGGGACATGGAGCATTGTGATGACACGGTCATGGAACATTGTGATGACAAGAATTATGGAGCATTGTGATGACACGGTCATGGAACATTGTGATGACAAGAATTAAGGAGCATTGTGATGAGAAGGGCCATGGAGCATTGTGATGACACGGTCATGGAACATTGTGATGACAAGAATTCTGGAGCATTGTGATGACAACGGCCATGGAGCATTGTGATGACACGGTCATGGAACATTGTGATGACAAGAATTCTGGAGCATTGTGATGACAAGGGCCATGGAGCATTGTGATGACACGGTCATGGAACTTTGTGATGACAAGCAATCTGGAACATTGTGATGACAAGGGCCATGGTGCATTGTGATGACACGGTCATGGAACTTTGTGATGACAAGCAATCTGGAGCATTGTGATGACCAGGGCCAAGGAGCATTGTGATGACACGGTCATGGAACATTGTGATGACAAGAATTCTGGAGCATTGTGACGACACGGTCATGGAACATTGTGATGACAAGAAATATGGAGCATTGTGATGACAAGGGCCATGGAGCATTGTGATGATATGGTCATGGAACATTGTGATGACAAGAATTCTGGAGCATTTTGATTACACGTTCATGGAACATTGTGATGACAAAAATTATGGAGCATTGTGATGACACGGTCATGGAACATTGTGATGACAAGAAATATGGAGCATTTTGATGACACGGTCATGGAACATTGTGATGACAAGAATTCTGGAGCATTGTGATGACAAGGGCCATGGAGCATTGTGATGACACGGTCATGGAATATTGTGATTACAAGTATTCTGGAGCATTCTGATGACACGGTCATGGAACATTGTGATGACAAAAATTATGGAGCCTTGTGATGACACGGTCATGGAACATTGTGATGACAAGAATTCTGGAGCATTGTGATGACAAGGGCCAAGGAGCATTGTGATGACACGGTCATGGAACATTGTGATGACAATAATTCTGGAGCATTGTGATGACAAGGGCCATGGTGCATTGTGATGACACGGTCATGGAACTTTGTGATGATAAGCAATCTGGAGCATTGTGATGACCAGGGCCATGGAGCATTGTGATGACACGGTCAATGAACATTGTGATGACAAGTATTCTGGAGCATTGTGATGACAAGAATTCTGAATCATTGTGATAACACTGTCATGGAACATTGTGATGACAAGAATTCTGGAGCATTATGATGACAACGGCCATGGAGCATTGTGATGACACGGTCATGGAACATTGTGATGACAAGAATTCTGGAGCATTGTGATGACAAGGGCCATGGTGCATTGTGAAGACACGGTCATGGAACTTTGTGATGACAAGCAATCTGGAGCATTGTGATGACCAGGGCCATGGAGCATTGTGATGACACGGTCATGGAACATTGTGATGACAAGAATTCTGGAGCATTTTGATGACACGTTCATGGAACATTGTGATGACAAGAATTTTGGAGCATTGTGATGACAACGGCCATGGAGCAATGTGATGACACGGTCATGGAACATTGTGATGACAAGAATTCTGGAGCATTGTGATGACAAGGGCCATGGAGCATTGTGATGTCACGGTCATGGAACATTGTGATGACAAGAATTCTGGAGCATTATGATTACCACGGCCATGGAGCATTGTGATGACACGGTCATGGAACATTGTGATGACAAGAATTCTGGAGCATTGTGATGACAAGAATTCTGGAGCATTGTGATGACACGGTCATGGAACATTGTGATGACAAGAAATATGGAGCATTGTGATGACATGGTCATGGAACATTGTGATGACAAGAATTATGGAGCATTGTGATGACACGGTCATGGAACATTGTGATGACAAGAATTCTGGAGCATTGTGATGACACGTTCATGGAACATTGTGATGACAAAAATTATGGAGCATTGTGATGACACGGTCATGGAACATTGTGATGACAAGAATTATGGAGCATTGTGATGACACGGTCATGGAACATTGTGATGACAAGAATTATGGAGCATTGTGATGACACGGTCATGGAACTTTGTGATGACAAGAATTCTGGAGATTTGTGATGACAAGGGCCATGGAGCATTGTGATGACACGGTCATGGAACATTGTGATGACAAGAATTATGGAGCATTGTGATGACACGGTCATGGAACATTGTGATGACAAGAATTCTGGAGCATTGTGATGACAAGGGCCATGGAGCATTGTGAAGACACGGTCATGGAACATTGTGATGACAAGAATTCTGGAGCATTGTGATGACAAGGGCCATGGAGCATTGTGATGACACGGTCATGGAACATTGTGATGACAATAATTCTGGAGCATTGTGATGTCACGGTCATGGAAGATTGTGATGACAAGAATTAAGGAGCATTGTGATGACAAGGGCCATGGAGCATTGTGATGACACGGTCATGGAACATTGTGATGACAAGAATTCTGGAGCATTGTGATGACACGGTCATGGAACATTGTGATGACAAAAATTATGGAGCATTGTGATGACACGGTTATGGAACATTGTGATGACAAGAATTATGGAGCATTGTGATGACACGGTCATGGAACATTGTGATGACAAAAATTATAGAGCTTTGCGATGACATGGTCATGGAACATTGTGATGACAAGAATTCTGGAGCATTGTGATGACAAGGGCCATGGAGCATTGTGATGTCACGGTCATGGAACATTGTGATGACAAGAATTCTGGAGCATTGTGATGACAAGGGCCATGGAGCATTGTGATGACACGGTCATGGAACATTGTGATGACAATAATTCTGGAGCATTGTGATGACAAGGGCCATGGTGCATTGTGATGACACGGTCATGGAACATTGTGATGACAATAATTCTGGAGCATTGTGATGACAAGGGCCATGGTGCATTGTGATGACACGGTCATGGAACATTGTGATGACAAGAATTCTGGAGGATTGTGATGACAAGGGCCATGGAGCATTGTGATGACACGGTCATGGAACATTGTGATGACAAGAATTCTGGAGCATTGTGATGACAAGGGCCATGGAGCATTGTGATGACACGGTCATGGAACATTGTGATGACAAGAATTCTGGAGCATTGTGATGACACGGTCATGGAACATTGTGATGACAAAAATTATGGAGCATTGTGATGACACGGTTGTGGAACATTGTGATGACAAGAATTATGGAGCATTGTGATGACACGGTCATGGAACATTGTGATGACAAAAATTATAGAGCTTTGCGATGACACGGTCATAGAACATTGTGATGACAAGAATTCTGGAGCATTGTGATGACAAGGGCCATGGAGCATTGTGATGACACGGTCATGGAACATTGTGATGACAATAATTCTGGAGCATTGTGATGACAAGGGCCATGGTGCATTGTGATGACACGGTCATGGAACATTGTGATGACAATAATTCTGGAGCATTGTGATGACAAGGGCCATGGTGCATTGTGATGACACGGTCATGGAACATTGTGATGACAAGAATTCTGGAGGATTGTGATGACAAGGGCCATGGAGCATTGTGATGACACGGTCATGGAACATTGTGATGACAAGAATTCTGGAGCATTGTGATGACAAGGGCCATGTAGCATTGTGATGACACGGTCATGGAACATTGTGATGACAAGAATTCTGGAGCATTGTGATGACAAGGGCCATGGAGCATTGTGATGACACGGTCATGGAACATTGTGATGACAATAATTGTGGAGCATTGTGATGACAAGGGCCATGGTGCATTGTGATGACACGGTCATGGAACATTGTGATGACAAGAATTCTGGAGCATTGTGATGACAAGAATTCTGAAGCATTGTGATGACACTGTCATGAAACATTGTGATGACAAGAAATATGGAGCATTGTGATGACATGGGCCATGGAGCATTCTGATGACATGGTCATGGAACATTGTGATGAGAAGAATTCTGGAGCATTGTGATGACAGGTCATGGAACATTGTGATGACAAGAATTATGGAGCATTGTGATGACACGGTCATGGAACATTGTGATGACAAGAATTCTGGAGCATTGTGATGACAAGGGCCATGGAGCATTGTAATGAATCTTTTCATTGTGCACCGTGATGACAAGGGGTATGGAGTATTGTGATGAAACTGGTCCTGGAGCATTGTGATAACAAAAGCCATTGAGCAATGTGATGAGAGGCATCATGGAGCATTGTGAAGAAAGGGGTCATGGGGAATTGTAATGACAATAGAAAAATGTGATGAAAATGGTCAGCAAGCAAAGTGATTAAAGTGGTCATTTAGAATTGTCATGAAAAATTATATAGAGCATTGTGATGACAAAGGTCATCGAGAACTGTGATGACCAGGGTCATTTAGCATTGTGATGACACGGTCATGGAACATTGTGATGACAAGAATTATGGAGCATTGTGATGACACGGTCATGGAACATTTTGATGACAAGAATTATGGAGCATTGTGATGAAACGGTCATGGAACATTGTGATGACAAGAATTATGGAGCATTGTGATGAAACGGTCATGGAACATTGTGATGACAAAAATTATAGAGCATTGTGATGACACGGTCATGGAACATTGTGATGACAAGAATTCTGGAGCATTGTGATGACAAGGGCCATGGAGCATTGTGATGACATGGTCATGGAACATTGTGATGACAAGAATTCTGGAGCATTGTGAGGACACGGTCATGGAACATTGTGATGAAAAGTATTTTGGAGCATTGTGATGACAACGGCCATGGAGCATTGTGATGACACGGTCATGGAACATTGTGATGACAATAATTCTGGAGCATTATGATGGCAAGGGCCATGGAGCATTGTGATGACACGGTCATGGAACATTGTGATGACAAGAATTCTGGAGCATTGTGATGACAAGGGCCATGGGGCATTGTGATGACACGGTCATGGAACTTTGTGATGACAAAAATTCTGGAGCATTGTGATGACAAGGGCCATGGAGCATTGTGATGACACGGTCATGGAACATTGTAATGAAAAGAAATCTGGAGCATTGTGATGACAAGGGCCATAGAGCATTGTGATGACACGGTCATGGAACATTGTGATGACAAAAATTATGGAGCATTGTGATGACACGGTCATGGAACATTGTGATGACAAGAATTATGGAGCATTGTGATGACACGGTCATTGAACATTGTGATGACAAAAAATATAGAGCATTGTGATGACACGGTCATGGAACATTGTGATGACAAGAATTATGGAGCACTGTGATGACACGGTCATGGAACATTGTGATGACAAGAATTCTGTAGCATTGTGATGACAAGGGCCATGGAGCATTGTGATGACACGGTCATGGAACATTGTGATGACAAGAATTCTGGAACATTGTGATGACAAGGGCCATGGTGCATTGTGATGACACGGTCATGGAACTTTGTGATGACAAGCAATCTGGAGCATTGTGATGACCAGGGCCATGGAGCATTGTGATGACACGGTCATGGAACATTGTGATGACAAGAATTCTGGAGCATTGTGATGACAAGAATTCTGGAGCATTGTGATGACACGGTCATGGAATATTGTGCTGACAAGCAATATGGAGCATTGTGATGACAAGGGCCATGGAGCATTGTGATGACATGGTCATGGAACATTTTGATGACAAGAATTCTGGAGCATTGTGATGACACGGTCATGGAACATTGTGATGACAAAAATTATGGAGCATTGTGATGACACGGTCATGGAACATTGTGATGACAAGAATTATGGAGCATTGTGATGACACGGTCATGGAACATTGTGATGACAAGAATTCTGGAGCATTGTGATGACAAGGGCCATGGAGCATTGTGATGACACGGTCATGGAACATTGTGATGACAAGAATTATGGAGCATTGTGATGACACGGTCATGGAACATTGTGATGACAAGAATTCTGGAGAATTGTGATGACAAGGGCCATGGTGCATTGTGATGACACGGTCATGGAACTTTGTGATGACAAGCAATCTGGAGCATTGTGATGACCAGGGCCATGGACCATTGTGATGACACGGTCATGGAACATTGTGATGAGAAGCATTCTGGAGCATTGTGATGACAAGAATTCTGGAGCATTGTGATGACACGGTCATGGAACATTGTGATGACAAGAAATATGGAGCATTGTGATGACATGGTCATGGAACATTGTGATGACAAGAATTCTGGAGCATTGTGATGACACGTTCATGGAACATTGTGATGACAAAAATTATGGAGCATTGTGATGACACGGTCATGGAACATTGTGATGACAAGAATTATGGAGCATTGTGATGACACGGTCATGGAACATTGTGATGACAAGAATTCTGGAGCATTGTGATGACACGGTCATAGAACATTGTGATGACAAGAATTCTGGAGCATTGTGATGACAAGGGCCATGGAGCATTGTGATGACACGGTCATGGAACATTGTGATGACAAGAACTCTGGAGCATTGTGATGACAAGGGCCATGCAGCATCGTGATGACACGGTCATGGAACATTGTGATGACAAGAATTCTGGAGCATTGTGATGACACGGTCATGGAACATTGTGATGACAAGAAATATGGAGCATTGTGATGACAAGGGCCATGGAGCATTGTGATGACATGGTCATGGAACATTGTGATGACAAGAATTCTGGAGCATTGTGATGACACGGTCATGGAACATTGTGATGACAAAAATTATGGAGCATTGTGATGACACGGCCATGGAACATTGTGATGACAAGAATTATGGAGCATTGTGATGACACGGTCATGGAACATTGTGATGACAAGAATTCTGGAGCATTGTGATGACAAGGGCCATGGAGCATTGTGATGACACGGTCATGGAACATTATGATGACAAGAATTATGGAGCATTGTGATGACACGGTCATGGAACATTGTGATGACAAGAATTAAGGAGCATTGTGATGACAAGGGCCATGGAGCATTGTGATGACACGGTCATGGAACATTGTGATGACAAGAATTCTGGAGCATTGTGATGACAACGGCCATGGAGCATTGTGATGACACGATCATGGAACATTGTGATGACAAGAATTCTGGAGCATTGTGATGACAAGGGCCATGGAGAATTGTGATGACACGGTCATGGAACTTTGTGATGACAAGCAATCTGGAGCATTGTGATGACAAGGGCCATGGTGCATTGTGATGACACGGTCATGGAACTTTGTGATGACAAGCAATCTGGAGCATTGTGATGACCAGGGCCATGGAGCATTGTGATGACACGGTCATGGAACATTGTGATGACAAGAATTCTGGAGCATTGTAATGACACGGTCATGGAACATTGTGATGACAAGAAATATGGAGCACTGTGATGACAAGGGCCATGGAGCATTGTGATGACATGGTCATGGAACATTGTGATGACAAGAATTCTGGAGCATTGTGATGACAAGGGCCATGGTGCATTGTGATGACAAGAATTATGGATCATTGTGATGACACGGTCATGGAACATTGTGATGACAAGAATTCTGGAGCATTGTGATGACAAGGGCCATGGGGCATTGTGATGACACGGTCATGGAACTTTGTGATGACAAAAATTCTGGAGCATTGTGATGACAAGGGCCATGGAGCATTGTGATGACACGGTCATGGAACATTGTAATGAAAAGAAATCTGGAGCATTGTGATGACAAGGGCCATAGAGCATTGTGATGACACGGTCATGGAACATTGTGATGACAAAAATTATGGAGCATTGTGATGACACGGTCATGGAACATTGTGATGACAAGAATTATGGAGCATTGTGATGACACGGTCATTGAACATTGTGATGACAAAAATTATAGAGCATTGTGATGACACGGTCATGGAACATTGTGATGACAAGAATTATGGAGCACTGTGATGACACGGTCATGGAACATTGTGATGACAAGAATTCTGGAGCATTGTGATGACAAGGGCCATGGAGCATTGTGATGACACGGTCATGGAACATTGTGATGACAAGAATTCTGGAACATTGTGATGACAAGGGCCATGGTGCATTGTGATGACACGGTCATGGAACTTTGTGATGACAAGCAATCTGGAGCATTGTGATGACCAGGGCCATGGAGCATTGTGATGACACGGTCATGGAACATTGTGATGACAAGAATTCTGGAGCATTGTGATGACAAGAATTCTGGAGCATTGTGATGACACGGTCATGGAATATTGTGCTGACAAGCAATATGGAGCATTGTGATGACAAGGGCCATGGAGCATTGTGATGACATGGTCATGGAACATTTTGATGACAAGAATTCTGGAGCATTGTGATGACACGGTCATGGAACATTGTGATGACAAAAATTATGGAGCATTGTGATGACACGGTCATGGAACATTGTGATGACAAGAATTATGGAGCATTGTGATGACACGGTCATGGAACATTGTGATGACAAGAATTCTGGAGCATTGTGATGACAAGGGCCATGGAGCATTGTGATGACACGGTCATGGAACATTGTGATGACAAGAATTATGGAGCATTGTGATGACACGGTCATGGAACATTGTGATGACAAGAATTCTGGAGAATTGTGATGACAAGGGCCATGGTGCATTGTGATGACACGGTCATGGAACTTTGTGATGACAAGCAATCTGGAGCATTGTGATGACCAGGGCCATGGACCATTGTGATGACACGGTCATGGAACATTGTGATGAGAAGCATTCTGGAGCATCGTGATGACAAGAATTCTGGAGCATTGTGATGACACGGTCATGGAACATTGTGATGACAAGAAATATGGAGCATTGTGATGACATGGTCATGGAACATTGTGATGACAAGAATTCTGGAGCATTGTGATGACACGTTCATGGAACATTGTGATGACAAAAATTATGGAGCATTGTGATGACACGGTCATGGAACATTGTGATGACAAGAATTATGGAGCATTGTGATGACACGGTCATGGAACATTGTGATGACAAGAATTCTGGAGCATTGTGATGACACGGTCATAGAACATTGTGATGACAAGAATTCTGGAGCATTGTGATGACAAGGGCCATGGAGCATTGTGATGACACGGTCATGGAACATTGTGATGACAAGAACTCTGGAGCATTGTGATGACAAGGGCCATGCAGCATCGTGATGACACGGTCATGGAACATTGTGATGACAAGAATTCTGGAGCATTGTGATGACACGGTCATGGAACATTGTGATGACAAGAAATATGGAGCATTGTGATGACAAGGGCCATGGAGCATTGTGATGACATGGTCATGGAACATTGTGATGACAAGAATTCTGGAGCATTGTGATGACACGGTCATGGAACATTGTGATGACAAAAATTATGGAGCATTGTGATGACACGGCCATGGAACATTGTGATGACAAGAATTATGGAGCATTGTGATGACACGGTCATGGAACATTGTGATGACAAGAATTCTGGAGCATTGTGATGACAAGGGCCATGGAGCATTGTGATGACACGGTCATGGAACATTATGATGACAAGAATTATGGAGCATTGTGATGACACGGTCATGGAACATTGTGATGACAAGAATTAAGGAGCATTGTGATGACAAGGGCCATGGAGCATTGTGATGACACGGTCATGGAACATTGTGATGACAAGAATTCTGGAGCATTGTGATGACAACGGCCATGGAGCATTGTGATGACACGATCATGGAACATTGTGATGACAAGAATTCTGGAGCATTGTGATGACAAGGGCCATGGAGAATTGTGATGACACGGTCATGGAACTTTGTGATGACAAGCAATCTGGAGCATTGTGATGACAAGGGCCATGGTGCATTGTGATGACACGGTCATGGAACTTTGTGATGACAAGCAATCTGGAGCATTGTGATGACCAGGGCCATGGAGCATTGTGATGACACGGTCATGGAACATTGTGATGACAAGAATTCTGGAGCATTGTAATGACACGGTCATGGAACATTGTGATGACAAGAAATATGGAGCACTGTGATGACAAGGGCCATGGAGCATTGTGATGACATGGTCATGGAACATTGTGATGACAAGAATTCTGGAGCATTGTGATGACAAGGGCCATGGTGCATTGTGATGACAAGAATTATGGATCATTGTGATGACACGGTCATGGAACATTGTGATGACAAGAATTCTGGAGCATTGTGATGACAAGGGCCATGGAGCATTGTGATGACATGGTCATGGAACATTGTGATGACAAGAATTTTGGAGCATTGTGATGAAAAGGGCCATGGTGCATTGAGATTACACGGTCATGGAACATTGTGATGACAAGCAATCTGGAGCATTGTGATGACAAGGGCCATGGAGCATTGTGATGACACGGTCATGGAACATGGTGATGACAAGAATTCTGGAGCATTGTGATGACAAGTGTCATGGAGCATTGTAATTAATCTTTTCATTGTGCACCGTGATGAAAAGGGGGATGGAGTATTGTGATGAAACTGGTCCTGGAGCATTGTGATAACAAAAGCCATTGAGCATTGTGATGAGAGGCATCATGGAGCATTGTGAAGAAAGGGGTCATGGGGAATTGTAATGAGAATAGAGAAATGTGATGAAAATGGTCAGCAAGCAAAGTGATTAAAGTGGTCATTAAGAATTGTCATGAAAAACTATATAGAGCATTGTGATGACAAAGGTCATGGAGAACTGTGATGACCAGGCTCATTTAGCATTGTGATGACACGGTCATGGAACATTGTGATGACAAGAATTATGGAGCATTGTGATGACACGGTCATGGAACATTGTGATGAGAAGAATTATGGAGCATTGTGATGACACGGTCATGGAACATTGTGATGACAAAAATTATAGAGCATTGTGATGACACGGTCATGGAACATTGTGAAGACAAGAATTCTGGAGCATTGTGATGACAAGAATTCTGGAGCATTGTGATAACACGGTCATGGAACATTGTGATGACAAGAAATATGGAGCATTGTGATGACAAGGGCCATGGAGCATTGTGATGACATGGTCATGGAACATTTTGATGACAAGAATTCTGGAGCATTGTGATGACACGGTCATGGAACATTGTGATGACAAAAAATCTGGAGCATTGTGATGACAAGGGCCATGGAGCATTGTGATGACACGGTCATGGAACATTGTGATGACAAGAATTATGGAGCATTGTGATGACACGGTCATGGAACATTGTGATGACAAGAATTCTGGAGCATTGTGATGACACGGTCATAGAACATTGTGATGACAAGAATTCTGGAGCATTGTGATGACAAGGGCCATGGAGCATTGTGATGACATGGTCATGGAACATTGTGATGACAAGAACTCTGGAGCATTGTGATGACAAGGGCCATGCAGCATCGTGATGACACGGTCATGGAACATTGTGATGACAAGAATTCTGGAGCATTGTGATGACACGGTCATGGAACATTGTGATGACAAGAAATATGGAGCATTGTGATGACAAGGGCCATGGAGCATTGTGATGACATGGTCATGGAACATTGTGATGACAAGAATTCTGGAGCATTGTGATGACACGGTCATGGAACATTGTGATGACAAAAATTATGGAGCATTGTGATGACACGGCCATGGAACATTGTGATGACAAGAATTATGGAGCATTGTGATGACACGGTCATGGAACATTGTGATGACAAGAATTCTGGAGCATTGTGATGACAAGGGCCATGGAGCATTGTGATGACACGGTCATGGAACATTATGATGACAAGAATTATGGAGCATTGTGATGACACGGTCATGGAACATTGTGATGACAAGAATTAAGGAGCATTGTGATGACAAGGGCCATGGAGCATTGTGATGACACGGTCATGGAACATTGTGATGACAAGAATTCTGGAGAATTGTGATGACAAGGGCCATGGTGCATTGTGATGACACGGTCATGGAACTTTGTGATGACAAGCAATCTGGAGCATTGTGATGACCAGGGCCATGGAGCATTGTGATGACACGGTCATGGAACATTGTGATGAGAAGCATTCTGGAGCATTGTGATGACAAGAATTCTGGAGCATTGTGATGACACGGTCATGGAACATTGTGATGACAAGAAATATGGAGCATTGTGAGGACATGGTCATGGAACATTGTGATGACAAGAATTCTGGAGCATTGTGATGACACGTTCATGGAACATTGTGATGACAAAAATTATGGAGCATTGTGATGACACGGTCATGGAACATTGTGATGACAAGAATTATGGAGCATTGTGATGACACGGTCATGGAACATTGTGATGACAAGAATTCTGGAGCATTGTGATGACACGGTCATAGAACATTGTGATGACAAGAATTCTGGAGCATTGTGATGACAAGGGCCATGGAGCATTGTGATGACACGGTCATGGAACATTGTGATGACAAGAACTCTGGAGCATTGTGATGACAAGGGCCATGCAGCATCGTGATGACACGGTCATGGAACATTGTGATGACAAGAATTCTGGAGCATTGTGATGACACGGTCATGGAACATTGTGATGACAAGAAATATGGAGCATTGTGATGACAAGGGCCATGGAGCATTGTGATGACATGGTCATGGAACATTGTGATGACAAGAATTCTGGAGCATTGTGATGACACGGTCATGGAACATTGTGATGACAAAAATTATGGAGCATTGTGATGACACGGCCATGGAACATTGTGATGACAAGAATTATGGAGCATTGTGATGACACGGTCATGGAACATTGTGATGACAAGAATTCTGGAGCATTGTGATGACAAGGGCCATGGAGCATTGTGATGACACGGTCATGGAACATTATGATGACAAGAATTATGGAGCATTGTGATGACACGGTCATGGAACATTGTGATGACAAGAATTAAGGAGCATTGTGATGACAAGGGCCATGGAGCATTGTGATGACACGGTCATGGAACATTGTGATGACAAGAATTCTGGAGCATTGTGATGACAACGGCCATGGAGCATTGTGATGACACGATCATGGAACATTGTGATGACAAGAATTCTGGAGCATTGTGATGACAAGGGAGATGGAGCATTGTGATGACACGGTCATGGAACTTTGTGATGACAAGCAATCTGGAGCATTGTGATGACAAGGGCCATGGTGCATTGTGATGACACGGTCATGGAACTTTGTGATGACAAGCAATCTGGAGCATTGTGATGACCAGGGCCATGGAGCATTGTGATGACACGGTCATGGAACATTGTGATGACAAGAAATATGGAGCACTGTGATGACAAGGGCCATGGAGCATTGTGATGACATGGTCATGGAACATTGTGATGACAAGAATTCTGGAGCATTGTGATGACAAGAATTCTGGAGCATTGTGATGACAAGGGCCATGGTGCATTGTGATGACAAGAATTATGGATCATTGTGATGACACGGTCATGGAACATTGTGATGACAAGAATTCTGGAGCATTGTGATGACAAGGGCCATGGAGCATTGTGATGACATGGTCATGGAACATTGTGATGACAAGAATTTTGGAGCATTGTGATGAAAAGGGCCATGGTGCATTGAGATTACACGGTCATGGAACATTGTGATGACAAGCAATCTGGAGCATTGTGATGACAAGGGCCATGGAGCATTGTGATGACACGGTCATGGAACATGGTGATGACAAGAATTCTGGAGCATTGTGATGACAAGTGTCATGGAGCATTGTAATTAATCTTTTCATTGTGCACCGTGATGAAAAGGGGGATGGAGTATTGTGATGAAACTGGTCCTGGAGCATTGTGATAACAAAAGCCATTGAGCATTGTGATGAGAGGCATCATGGAGCATTGTGAAGAAAGGTGTCATGGGGAATTGTAATGAGAATAGAGAAATGTGATGAAAATGGTCAGCAAGCAAAGTGATTAAAGTGGTCATTAAGAATTGTCATGAAAAACTATATAGAGCATTGTGATGACAAAGGTCATGGAGAACTGTGATGACCAGGCTCATTTAGCATTGTGATGACACGGTCATGGAACATTGTGATGACAAGAATTATGGAGCATTGTGATGACACGGTCATGGAACATTGTGAAGACAAGAATTCTGGAGCATTGTGATGACAAGAATTCTGGAGCATTGTGATAACACGGTCATGGAACATTGTGATGACAAGAAATATGGAGCATTGTGATGACAAGGGCCATGGAGCATTGTGATGACATGGTCATGGAACATTTTGATGACAAGAATTCTGGAGCATTGTGATGACACGGTCATGGAACATTGTGATGACAAAAATTATGGAGAATTGTGATGACACGGTCATGGAACATTGTGATGACAAGAATTATGGAGCATTGTGATGACACGGTCATTGAACATTGTGATGACAAAAATTATAGAGCATTGTGATGACACGGTCATGGAACATTGTGATGACAAGAATTATGGAGCACTGTGATGACACGGTCATGGAACATTGTGATGACAAGAATTCTGGAGCATTGTGATGACAAGGGCCATGGAGCATTGTGATGACACGGTCATGGAACATTGTGATGACAAGAATTCTGGAACATTGTGATGACAAGGGCCATGGTGCATTGTGATGACACGGTCATGGAACTTTGTGATGACAAGCAATCTGGAGCATTGTGATGACCAGGGCCATGGAGCATTGTGATGACACGGTCATGGAACATTGTGATGACAAGAATTCTGGAGCATTGTGATGACAAGAATTCTGGAGCATTGTGATGACACGGTCATGGAACATTGTGCTGACAAGCAATATGGAGCATTGTGATGACAAGGGCCATGGAGCATTGTGATGACATGGTCATGGAACATTTTGATGACAAGAATTCTGGAGCATTGTGATGACACGGTCATGGAACATTGTGATGACAAAAATTATGGAGCATTGTGATGACACGGTCATGGAACATTGTGATGACAAGGGCCATGGAGCATTGTGATGACACGGTCATGGAACATTGTGATGACAAGAATTTTGGAGCATTGTGATGAAAAGGGCCATGGTGCATTGAGATTACACGGTCATGGAACATTGTGATGACAAGCAATCTGGAGCATTGTGATGACAAGGGCCATGGAGCATTGTGATGACACGGTCATGGAACATGGTGATGACAAGAATTCTGGAGCATTGTGATGACAAGTGTCATGGAGCATTGTAATTAATCTTTTCATTGTGCACCGTGATGAAAAGGGGGATGGAGTATTGTGATGAAACTGGTCCTGGAGCATTGTGATAACAAAAGCCATTGAGCATTGTGATGAGAGGCATCATGGAGCATTGTGAAGAAAGGGGTCATGGGGAATTGTAATGAGAATAGAGAAATGTGATGAAAATGGTCAGCAAGCAAAGTGATTAAAGTGGTCATTAAGAATTGTCATGAAAAACTATATAGAGCATTGTGATGACAAAGGTCATGGAGAACTGTGATGACCAGGCTCATTTAGCATTGTGATGACACGGTCATGGAACATTGTGATGACAAGAATTATGGAGCATTGTGATGACACGGTCATGGAACATTGTGATGAGAAGAATTATGGAGCATTGTGATGACACGGTCATGGAACATTGTGATGACAAGAATTATGGAGCATTGTGATGACAAGGGCCATGGGGCATTGTGATGACACGGTCATGGAACTTTGTGATGACAAAAATTCTGGAGCATTGTGATGACAAGGGCCATGGAGCATTGTGATGACACGGTCATGGAACATTGTAATGAAAAGAAATCTGGAGCATTGTGATGACAAGGGCCATAGAGCATTGTGATGACACGGTCATGGAACATTTTGATGACAAGAATTCTGGAGCATTGTGATGACAAGGGCCATGGAGAATTGTGATGACATGGTCATGGAACATTGTGATGATAAGAATTCTGGAGCATTGTGATGACAAGTGTCATGGAGCATTGTAATGAAACTTTTCATTGTGCACCGTGATGACAAGGGGGATGGAGTATTGTGATGAAACTGGTCCTGGAGCATTGTGATAACAAAAGCCATTGAGCATTGTGATGACAGGCATCATGGAGCAATGTGAAGAAAGGGGTCATGGGGAATTGTAATGACAATAGAGAAATGTGATGAAAATGGTCAGCAAGCAAAGTGATTAAAGTGGTCATTTAGAATTGTCATGAAAAACTATATAGAGCATTGTGATGAAAAAGGTCATGGAGAACTGTGATGACTAGGGTCATGTAGCATTGTGATGACACGGTCATGGAACATTGGGATGACAAGAATTATGGAGCATTGTGATGACACGGTCATGGAACATTGTGATGACAAGAATTCTGGAGCATTGTGATGACAAGGGCCAAGGAGAATTGTGATGATATGGTCATGGAACATTGTGATGACAAGAATTCTGGAGCATTGTGATGACAAGGGCCATGGAGCATTGTGATGACACGGTGATGGAATATTGTGATGACAAGAATTCTGGAGCATTGTTATGACAAGGGCCATGGAGCATTGTGATGACACGGTCATGGAACATTGTGATGACAAGAATTCTGGAACATTGTGATGACAAGGGCCATGGTGCATTGTGATGACACGGTCATGGAACTTTGTGATGACAAGCAATCTGGAGCATTGTGATGACCAGGGCCATGGAGCATTGTGATGACACGGTCATGGAACATTGTGATGACAAGAATTCTGGAGCATTGTGATGACAAGATTTCTGGAGCATTGTGATGACACGGTCATGGAACATTGTGATGACAAGAATTCTGGAGCATTGTGATGACAAGGGCCATGGAGCATTGTGATGACACGGTCATAGAACATTGTGATGACAAGAATTATGGAGCATTGTGATGACACGGTCATGGAACATTGTGATGACAAGAATTCTGGAGAATTGTGATGACAAGGGCCATGGTGCATTGTGATGACACGGTCATGGAACTTTGTGATGACAAGCAATCTGGAGCATTGTGATGACCAGGGCCATGGAGCATTGTGATGACACGGTCATGGAACATTGTGATAACCAGAATTCTGGAGCATTGTGATGACAAGGGCCATGGAGCATTGTGATGACACGGTCATGGAACATTGTGATGACAAGAATTCTGGAACATTGTGATGACAAGGGCCATGGTGCATTGTGATGACACGGTCATGGAACTTTGTGATGACAAGCAATCTGGAGCATTGTGATGACCAGGGCCATGGAGCATTGTGATGACACGGTCATGGAACATTGTGATGACAAGAATTCTGGAGCATTGTGATGACAAGATTTCTGGAGCATTGTGATGACACGGTCATGGAACATTGTGATGACAAGAATTCTGGAGCATTGTGATGACAAGGGCCATGGAGCATTGTGATGACACGGTCATGGAACATTGTGATGACAAGAATTATGGAGCATTGTGATGACACGGTCATGGAACATTGTGATGACAAGAATTCTGGAGAATTGTGATGACAAGGGCCATGGTGCATTGTGATGACACGGTCATGGAACTTTGTGATGACAAGCAATCTGGAGCATTGTGATGACCAGGGCCATGGAGCATTGTGATGACACGGTCATGGAACATTGTGATGAGAAGCATTCTGGAGCATTGTGATGACAAGTATTCTGGAGCATTGTGATGACACGGTCATGGAACATTGTGATGACAAGAAATATGGAGCATTGTGATGACATGGTCATGGAACATTGTGATGACAAGAATTCTGGAGCATTGTGATGACACGTTCATGGAACATTGTGATGACAAAAATTATGGAGCATTGTGATGACACGGTCATGGAACATTGTGATGACAAGAATTATGGAGCATTGTGATGACACGGTCATGGAACATTGTGATGACAAGAATTATGGAGCATTGTGATGACACGGTCATAGAACATTGTGATGACAAGAATTCTGGAGCATTGTGATGACAAGGGCCATGGAGCATTGTGATGACATGGTCATGGAACATTGTGATGACAAGAATTTTGGAGCATTGTGATGAAAAGGGCCATGGTGCATTGAGATTAAACGGTCATGGAACATTGTGATGACAAGCAATCTGGAGCATTGTGATGACAAGGGCCATGGAGCATTGTGATGACACGGTCATGGAACATTGTGATGACAAGAATTAAGGAGCATTGTGATGACAAGGGCCATGGAGCATTGTGATGACACGGTCATGGAACATTGTGATGACAAGAATTCTGGAGCATTGTGATGACAACGGCCATGGAGCATTGTGATGACACGGTCATGGAACATTGTGATGACAAGAATTCTGGAGCATTGTGATGACAAGGGCCATGGAGCATTGTGATGACACGGTCATGGAACTTTGTGATGACAAGCAATCTGGAGCATTGTGATGACAAGGGCCATGGTGCATTGTGATGACACGGTCATGGAACTTTGTGATGACAAGCAATCTGGAGCATTGTGATGACCAGGGCCATGGAGCATTGTGATGACACGGTCATGGAACATTGTGATGACAAGAATTCTGGAGCATTGTAATGACACGGTCATGGAACATTGTGATGACAAGAAATATGGAGCACTGTGATGACAAGGGCCATGGAGCATTGTGATGACATGGTCATGGAACATTGTGATGACAAGAATTCTGGAGCATTGTGATGACAAGGGCCATGGTGCATTGTGATGACAAGAATTATGGATCATTGTGATGACACGGTCATGGAACATTTTGATGACAAGAATTCTGGATCATTGTGATGACAAGGGCCATGGAGCATTGTGATGACACGGTCATGGAACATTGTGATGACAAGAATTCTGGAGCATTGTGATGACAAGGGCCATGGAGCATTGTGATGACATGGTCATGGAACATTGTGATGACAAGAATTTTGGAGCATTGTGATGAAAAGGGCCATGGTGCATTGAGATTACACGGTCATGGAACATTGTGATGACAAGCAATCTGGAGCATTGTGATGACAAGGGCCATGGAGCATTGTGATGACACGGTCATGGAACATGGTGATGACAAGAATTCTGGAGCATTGTGATGACAAGTGTCATGGAGCATTGTAATTAATCTTTTCATTGTGCACCGTGATGAAAAGGGGGATGGAGTATTGTGATGAAACTGGTCCTGGAGCATTGTGATAACAAAAGCCATTGAGCATTGTGATGAGAGGCATCATGGAGCATTGTGAAGAAAGGGGTCATGGGGAATTGTAATGAGAATAGAGAAATGTGATGAAAATGGTCAGCAAGCAAAGTGATTAAAGTGGTCATTAAGAATTGTCATGAAAAACTATATAGAGCATTGTGATGACAAAGGTCATGGAGAACTGTGATGACCAGGCTCATTTAGCATTGTGATGACACGGTCATGAAACATTGTGATGACAAGAATTATGGAGCATTGTGATGACACGGTCATGGAACATTGTGATGAGAAGAATTATGGAGCATTGTGATGACACGGTCATGGAACATTGTGATGACAAAAATTATAGAGCATTGTGATGACACGGTCATGGAACATTGTGAAGACAAGAATTCTGGAGCATTGTGATGACAAGAATTCTGGAGCATTGTGATAACACGGTCATGGAACATTGTGATGACAAGAAATATGGAGCATTGTGATGACAAGGGCCATGGAGCATTGTGATGACATGGTCATGGAACATTTTGATGACAAGAATTCTGGAGCATTGTGATGACACGGTCATGGAACATTGTGATGACAAAAATTATGGAGCATTGTGATGACACGGTCATGGAACATTGTGATGACAAGAATTATGGAGCATTGTGATGACACGGTCATTGAACATTGTGATGACAAAAATTATAGAGCATTGTGATGACACGGTCATGGAACATTTTGATGACAAGAATTATGGAGCACTGTGATGACACGGTCATGGAACATTGTGATGACAAGAATTCTGGAGCATTGTGATGACAAGGGCCATGGAGCATTGTGATGACACGGTCATGGAACATTGTGATGACAAGAATTCTGGAGAATTGTGATGACAAGGGCCATGGTGCATTGTGATGACACGGTCATGGAACTTTGTGATGACAAGCAATCTGGAGCATTGTGATGACCAGGGCCATGGAGCATTGTGATGACACGGTCATTGAACATTGTGATGAGAAGCATTCTGGAGCATTGTGATGACAAGAATTCTGGAGCATTGTGATGACACGGTCATGGAACATTGTGATGACAAGAAATATGGAGCATTGTGATGACATGGTCATGGAACATTGTGATGACAAGAATTCTGGAGCATTGTGATGACACGTTCATGGAACATTGTGATGACAAAAATTATGGAGCATTGTGATGACACGGTCATGGAACATTGTGATGACAAGAATTATGGAGCATTGTAATGACACGGTCATGGAACATTGTGATGACAAGAATTATGGAGCATTGTGATGACACGGTCATAGAACATTGTGATGACAAGAATTCTGGAGCATTGTGATGACAAGGGCCATGGAGCATTGTGATGACACGGTCATGGAACATTGTGATGACAAGAACTCTGGAGCATTGTGATGACAAGGGCCATGCAGCATCGTGATGACACGGTCATGGAACATTGTGATGACAAGAATTCTGGAGCATTGTGATGACACGGTCATGGAACATTGTGATGACAAGAATTCTGGAGCATTGTGATGACAAGGGCCATGGAGCATTGTGATGACATGGTCATGGAACATTGTGATGACAAGAATTTTGGAGCATTGTGATGAAAAGGGCCATGGTGCATTGAGATTACACGGTCATGGAACATTGTGATGACAAGCAATCTGGAGCATTGTGATGACAAGGGCCATGGAGCATTGTGATGACACGGTCATGGAACATGGTGATGACAAGAATTCTGGAGCATTGTGATGACAAGTGTCATGGAGCATTGTAATTAATCTTTTCATTGTGCACCGTGATGAAAAGGGGGATGGAGTATTGTGATGAAACTGGTCCTGGAGCATTGTGATAACAAAAGCCATTGAGCATTGTGATGAGAGGCATCATGGAGCATTGTGAAGAAAGGGGTCATGGGGAATTGTAATGAGAATAGAGAAATGTGATGAAAATGGTCAGCAAGCAAAGTGATTAAAGTGGTCATTAAGAATTGTCATGAAAAACTATATAGAGCATTGTGATGACAAAGGTCATGGAGAACTGTGATGACCAGGCTCATTTAGCATTGTGATGACACGGTCATGGAACATTGTGATGACAAGAATTATGGAGCATTGTGATGACACGGTCATGGAACATTGTGATGAGAAGAATTATGGAGCATTGTGATGACACGGTCATGGAACATTGTGATGACAAAAATTATAGAGCATTGTGATGACACGGTCATGGAACATTGTGAAGACAAGAATTCTGGAGCATTGTGATGACAAGAATTCTGGAGCATTGTGATAACACGGTCATGGAACATTGTGATGACAAGAAATATGGAGCATTTTGATGACAAGGGCCATGGAGCATTGTGATGACATGGTCATGGAACATTTTGATGACAAGAATTCTGGAGCATTGTGATGACACGGTCATGGAACATTGTGATGACAAAAATTCTGGAGCATTGTGATGACAAGGGCCATGGAGCATTGTGATGACACGGTCATGGAACATTGTGATGACAAGAATTATGGAGCATTGTGATGACACGGTCATGGAACATTGTGATGACAAGAATTCTGGAGCATTGTGATGACACGGTCATAGAACATTGTGATGACAAGAATTCTGGAGCATTGTGATGACAAGGGCCATGGAGCATTGTGATGACACGGTCATGGAACATTGTGATGACAAGAACTCTGGAGCATTGTGATGACAAGGGCCATGCAGCATCGTGATGACACGGTCATGGAACATTGTGATGACAAGAATTCTGGAGCATTGTGATGACACGGTCATGGAACATTGTGATGACAAGAAATATGGAGCATTGTGATGACAAGGGCCATGGAGCATTGTGATGACATGGTCATGGAACATTGTGATGACAAGAATTCTGGAGCATTGTGATGACACGGTCATGGAACATTGTGATGACAAAAATTATGGAGCATTGTGATGACACGGCCATGGAACATTGTGATGACAAGAATTATGGAGCATTGTGATGACACGGTCATGGAACATTGTGATGACAAGAATTCTGGAGCATTGTGATGACAAGGGCCATGGAGCATTGTGATGACACGGTCATGGAACATTATGATGACAAGAATTATGGAGCATTGTGATGACACGGTCATGGAACATTGTGATGACAAGAATTAAGGAGCATTGTGATGACAAGGGCCATGGAGCATTGTGATGACACGGTCATGGAACATTGTGATGACAAGAATTCTGGAGCATTGTGATGACAACGGCCATGGAGCATTGTGATGACACGATCATGGAACATTGTGATGACAAGAATTCTGGAGCATTGTGATGACAAGGGCCATGGAGCATTGTGATGACACGGTCATGGAACTTTGTGATGACAAGCAATCTGGAGCATTGTGATGACAAGGGCCATGGTGCATTGTGATGACACGGTCATGGAACTTTGTGATGACAAGCAATCTGGAGCATTGTGATGACCAGGGCCATGGAGCATTGTGATGACACGGTCATGGAACATTGTGATGACAAGAATTCTGGAGCATTGTAATGACACGGTCATGGAACATTGTGATGACAAGAAATATGGAGCACTGTGATGACAAGGGCCATGGAGCATTGTGATGACATGGTCATGGAACATTGTGATGACAAGAATTCTGGAGCATTGTGATGACAAGGGCCATGGTGCATTGTGATGAAAAGAATTATGGATCATTGTGATGACACGGTCATGGAACATTGTGATGACAAGAATTCTGGAGCATTGTGATGACAAGGGCCATGGAGCATTGTGATGACATGGTCATGGAACATTGTGATGACAAGAATTTTGGAGCATTGTGATGAAAAGGGCCATGGTGCATTGAGATTACACGGTCATGGAACATTGTGATGACAAGCAATCTGGAGCATTGTGATGACAAGGGCCATGGAGCATTGTGATGACACGGTCATGGAACATGGTGATGACAAGAATTCTGGAGCATTGTGATGACAAGTGTCATGGAGCATTGTAATTAATCTTTTCATTGTGCACCGTGATGAAAAGGGGGATGGAGTATTGTGATGAAACTGGTCCTGGAGCATTGTGATAACAAAAGCCATTGAGCATTGTGATGAGAGGCATCATGGAGCATTGTGAAGAAAGGGGTCATGGGGAATTGTAATGAGAATAGAGAAATGTGATGAAAATGGTCAGCAAGCAAAGTGATTAAAGTGGTCATTAAGAATTGTCATGAAAAACTATATAGAGCATTGTGATGACAAAGGTCATGGAGAACTGTGATGACCAGGCTCATTTAGCATTGTGATGACACGGTCATGGAACATTGTGATGACAAGAATTATGGAGCATTGTGATGACACGGTCATGGAACATTGTGATGAGAAGAATTATGGAGCATTGTGATGACACGGTCATGGAACATTGTGATGACAAAAATTATAGAGCATTGTGATGACACGGTCATGGAACATTGTGAAGACAAGAATTCTGGAGCATTGTGATGACAAGAATTCTGGAGCATTGTGATAACACGGTCATGGAACATTGTGATGACAAGAAATATGGAGCATTGTGATGACAAGGGCCATGGAGCATTGTGATGACATGGTCATGGAACATTTTGATGACAAGAATTCTGGAGCATTGTGATGACACGGTCATGGAACATTGTGATGACAAAAATTCTGGAGCATTGTGATGACAAGGGCCATGGAGCATTGTGATGACACGGTCATGGAACATTGTGATGACAAGAATTATGGAGCATTGTGATGACACGGTCATGTAACATTGTGATGACAAGAATTCTGGAGCATTGTGATGACACGGTCATGGAACATTGTGAGGACAAAAATTATGGAGCATTGTGATGACACGGTCATGGAACATTGTGATGACAAGAATTATGGAGCATTGTGATGACACGGTTATGGAACATTGTGATGACAAGAATTCTGGAGCATTGTGATGACAAGGGCCATGGAGAATTGTGATGATATGGTCATGGAACATTGTGATGACAAGAATTCTGGATCATTGTGATGAGAAGGGCCATGGAGCATTGTGATGACACGGTCATGGAACATTGTGATGACAAGAATTCTGGAGCATTGTGATGACAAGGGCCATGGAGCATTGTGATGACATGGTCATGGAACATTGTGATGACAAGAATTTTGGAGCATTGTGATGAAAAGGGCCATGGTGCATTGAGATTACACGGTCATGGAACATTGTGATGACAAGCAATCTGGAGCATTGTGATGACAAGGGCCATGGAGCATTGTGATGACACGGTCATGGAACATGGTGATGACAAGAATTCTGGAGCATTGTGATGACAAGTGTCATGGAGCATTGTAATGAATCTTTTCATTGTGCACCGTGATGAAAAGGGGGATGGAGTATTGTGATGAAACTGGTCCTGGAGCATTGTGATAACAAAAGCCATTGAGCATTGTGATGAGAGGCATCATGGAGCATTGTGAAGAAAGGGGTCATGGGGAATTGTAATGAGAATAGAGAAATGTGATGAAAATGGTCAGCAAGCAAAGTGATTAAAGTGGTCATTAAGAATTGTCATGAAAAACTATATAGAGCATTGTGATGACAAAGGTCATGGAGAACTGTGATGACCAGGCTCATTTAGCATTGTGATGACACGGTCATGGAACATTGTGATGACAAGAATTATGGAGCATTGTGATGACACGGTCATGGAACATTGTGATGACAAGAATTAAGGAGCATTGTGATGAGAAGGGCCATGGAGCATTGTGATGACACGGTCATGGAACATTGTGATGACAAGAATTCTGGAGCATTGTGATGACAACGGCCATGGAGCATTGTGATGACACGGTCATGGAACATTGTGATGACAAGAATTATGGAGCATTGTGATGACACGGTCATTGAACATTGTGATGACAAAAATTATAGAGCATTGTGATGACACGGTCATGGAACATTGTGATGACAAGAATTATGGAGCACTGTGATGACACGGTCATGGAACATTGTGATGACAAGAATTCTGGAGCATTGTGATGACAAGGGCCATGGAGCATTGTGATGACACGGTCATGGAACATTGTGATGACAAGAATTCTGGAACATTGTGATGACAAGGGCCATGGTGCATTGTGATGACACGGTCATGGAACTTTGTGATGACAAGCAATCTGGAGCATTGTGATGACCAGGGCCATGGAGCATTGTGATGACACGGTCATGGAACATTGTGATGACAAGAATTCTGGAGCATTGTGATGACAAGAATTCTGGAGCATTGTGATGACACGGTCATGGAACATTGTGCTGACAAGCAATATGGAGCATTGTGATGACAAGGGCCATGGAGCATTGTGATGACATGGTCATGGAACATTTTGATGACAAGAATTCTGGAGCATTGTGATGACACGGTCATGGAACATTGTGATGACAAAAATTATGGAGCATTGTGATGACACGGTCATGGAACATTGTGATGACAAGGGCCATGGAGCATTGTGATGACACGGTCATGGAACATTGTGATGACAAGAATTTTGGAGCATTGTGATGAAAAGGGCCATGGTGCATTGAGATTACACGGTCATGGAACATTGTGATGACAAGCAATCTGGAGCATTGTGATGACAAGGGCCATGGAGCATTGTGATGACACGGTCATGGAACATGGTGATGACAAGAATTCTGGAGCATTGTGATGACAAGGGCCATGGAGCATTGTGATGACACGGTCATGGAACATTGTGATGACAAAAATTCTGGAGCATTGTGATGACAAGGGCCATGGTGCATTGTGATGACACGGTCATGGAACATTGTGATGAGAAGCATTCTGGAGCATTGTGATGACAAGAATTCTGGAGCATTGTGATGACACGGTCATGGAACATTGTGATGACAAAAATTATGGAGCATTGTGATGACACGGTCATGGAACATTGTGATGACAAGAATTATGGAGCATTGTGATGACACGGTCATGGAACATTGTGATGACAAGAATTCTGGAGCATTGTGATGACAAGGGCCATGGAGCATTGTGATGACACGGTCATGGAACATTGTGATGACAAGAATTATGGAGCATTGTGATGACACGGTCATGGAACATTGTGATGACAAGAATTCTGGAGAATTGTGATGACAAGGGCCATGGTGCATTGTGATGACACGGTCATGGAACTTTGTGATGACAAGCAATCTGGAGCATTGTGATGACCAGGGCCATGGAGCATTGTGATGACACGGTCATGGAACATTGTGATGAGAAGCATTCTGGAGCATTGTGATGACAAGAATTCTGGAGCATTGTGATGACACGGTCATGGAACATTGTGATGACAAGAAATATGGAGCATTGTGATGACATGGTCATGGAACATTGTGATGACAAGAATTCTGGAGCATTGTGATGACACGGTCATGGAACATTGTGATGACAAGAATTATGGAGCATTGTGATGACACGGTCATGGAACATTGTGATGACAAGAATTCTGGAGCATTGTGATGACACGGTCATAGAACATTGTGATGACAAGAATTCTGGAGCATTGTGATGACAAGGGCCATGGAGCATTGTGATGACACGGTCATGGAACATTGTGATGACAAGAACTCTGGAGCATTGTGATGACAAGGGCCATGCAGCATCGTGATGACAAGGTCATGGAACATTGTGATGACAAGAATTCTGGAGCATTGTGATGACACGGTCATGGAACATTGTGATGACAAGAAATATGGAGCATTGTGATGACAAGGGCCATGGAGCATTGTGATGACATGGTCATGGAACATTGTGATGACAAGAATTCTGGAGCATTGTGATGACACGGTCATGGAACATTGTGATGACAAAAATTATGGAGCATTGTGATGACACGGCCATGGAACATTGTGATGACAAGAATTATGGAGCATTGTGATGACACGGTCATGGAACATTGTGATGACAAGAATTCTGGAGCATTGTGATGACAAGGGCCATGGAGCATTGTGATGACACGGTCATGGAACATTATGATGACAAGAATTATGGAGCATTGTGATGACACGGTCATGGAACATTGTGATGACAAGAATTAAGGAGCATTGTGATGACAAGGGCCATGGAGCATTGTGATGACACGGTCATGGAACATTGTGATGACAAGAATTCTGGAGCATTGTGATGACAACGGCCATGGAGCATTGTGATGACACGATTATGTAACATTGTGATGACAAGCAATCTGGAGCATTGTGATGACACGGTCATGGAACTTTGTGATGACAAGCAATCTGGAGCATTGTGATGACAAGGGCCATGGTGCATTGTGATGACACGGTCATGGAACTTTGTGATGACAAGCAATCTGGAGCATTGTGATGACCAGGGCCATGGAGCATTGTGATGACACGGTCATGGAACATTGTGATGACAAGAATTCTGGAGCATTGTAATGACACGGTCATGGAACATTGTGATGACAAGAAATATGGAGCACTGTGATGACAAGGGCCATGGAGCATTGTGATGACATGGTCATGGAACATTGTGATGACAAGAATTCTGGAGCATTGTGATGACAAGGGCCATGGTGCATTGTGATGACAAGAATTATGGATCATTGTGATGACACGGTCATGGAACATTGTGATGACAAGAATTCTGGAGCATTGTGATGACAAGGGCCATGGAGCATTGTGATGACATGGTCATGGAACATTGTGATGACAAGAATTTTGGAGCATTGTGATGAAAAGGGCCATGGTGCATTGAGATTACACGGTCATGGAACATTGTGATGACAAGCAATCTGGAGCATTGTGATGACAAGGGCCATGGAGCATTGTGATGACACGGTCATGGAACATGGTGATGACAAGAATTCTGGAGCATTGTGATGACAAGTGTCATGGAGCATTGTAATTAATCTTTTCATTGTGCACCGTGATGAAAAGGGGGATGGAGTATTGTGATGAAACTGGTCCTGGAGCATTGTGATAACAAAAGCCATTGAGCATTGTGATGAGAGGCATCATGGAGCATTGTGAAGAAAGGTGTCATGGGGAATTGTAATGAGAATAGAGAAATGTGATGAAAATGGTCAGCAAGCAAAGTGATTAAAGTGGTCATTAAGAATTGTCATGAAAAACTATATAGAGCATTGTGATGACAAAGGTCATGGAGAACTGTGATGACCAGGCTCATTTAGCATTGTGATGACACGGTCATGGAACATTGTGATGACAAGAATTATGGAGCATTGTGATGACACGGTCATGGAACATTGTGAAGACAAGAATTCTGGAGCATTGTGATGACAAGAATTCTGGAGCATTGTGATAACACGGTCATGGAACATTGTGATGACAAGAAATATGGAGCATTGTGATGACAAGGGCCATGGAGCATTGTGATGACATGGTCATGGAACATTTTGATGACAAGAATTCTGGAGCATTGTGATGACACGGTCATGGAACATTGTGATGACAAAAATTATGGAGAATTGTGATGACACGGTCATGGAACATTGTGATGACAAGAATTATGGAGCATTGTGATGACACGGTCATTGAACATTGTGATGACAAAAATTATAGAGCATTGTGATGACACGGTCATGGAACATTGTGATGACAAGAATTATGGAGCACTGTGATGACACGGTCATGGAACATTGTGATGACAAGAATTCTGGAGCATTGTGATGACAAGGGCCATGGAGCATTGTGATGACACGGTCATGGAACATTGTGATGACAAGAATTCTGGAACATTGTGATGACAAGGGCCATGGTGCATTGTGATGACACGGTCATGGAACTTTGTGATGACAAGCAATCTGGAGCATTGTGATGACCAGGGCCATGGAGCATTGTGATGACACGGTCATGGAACATTGTGATGACAAGAATTCTGGAGCATTGTGATGACAAGAATTCTGGAGCATTGTGATGACACGGTCATGGAACATTGTGCTGACAAGCAATATGGAGCATTGTGATGACAAGGGCCATGGAGCATTGTGATGACATGGTCATGGAACATTTTGATGACAAGAATTCTGGAGCATTGTGATGACACGGTCATGGAACATTGTGATGACAAAAATTATGGAGCATTGTGATGACACGGTCATGGAACATTGTGATGACAAGGGCCATGGAGCATTGTGATGACACGGTCATGGAACATTGTGATGACAAGAATTTTGGAGCATTGTGATGAAAAGGGCCATGGTGCATTGAGATTACACGGTCATGGAACATTGTGATGACAAGCAATCTGGAGCATTGTGATGACAAGGGCCATGGAGCATTGTGATGACACGGTCATGGAACATGGTGATGACAAGAATTCTGGAGCATTGTGATGACAAGTGTCATGGAGCATTGTAATTAATCTTTTCATTGTGCACCGTGATGAAAAGGGGGATGGAGTATTGTGATGAAACTGGTCCTGGAGCATTGTGATAACAAAAGCCATTGAGCATTGTGATGAGAGGCATCATGGAGCATTGTGAAGAAAGGGGTCATGGGGAATTGTAATGAGAATAGAGAAATGTGATGAAAATGGTCAGCAAGCAAAGTGATTAAAGTGGTCATTAAGAATTGTCATGAAAAACTATATAGAGCATTGTGATGACAAAGGTCATGGAGAACTGTGATGACCAGGCTCATTTAGCATTGTGATGACACGGTCATGGAACATTGTGATGACAAGAATTATGGAGCATTGTGATGACACGGTCATGGAACATTGTGATGAGAAGAATTATGGAGCATTGTGATGACACGGTCATGGAACATTGTGATGACAAGAATTATGGAGCATTGTGATGACAAGGGCCATGGGGCATTGTGATGACACGGTCATGGAACTTTGTGATGACAAAAATTCTGGAGCATTGTGATGACAAGGGCCATGGAGCATTGTGATGACACGGTCATGGAACATTGTAATGAAAAGAAATCTGGAGCATTGTGATGACAAGGGCCATAGAGCATTGTGATGACACGGTCATGGAACATTTTGATGACAAGAATTCTGGAGCATTGTGATGACAAGGGCCATGGAGAATTGTGATGACATGGTCATGGAACATTGTGATGATAAGAATTCTGGAGCATTGTGATGACAAGTGTCATGGAGCATTGTAATGAAACTTTTCATTGTGCACCGTGATGACAAGGGGGATGGAGTATTGTGATGAAACTGGTCCTGGAGCATTGTGATAACAAAAGCCATTGAGCATTGTGATGACAGGCATCATGGAGCAATGTGAAGAAAGGGGTCATGGGGAATTGTAATGACAATAGAGAAATGTGATGAAAATGGTCAGCAAGCAAAGTGATTAAAGTGGTCATTTAGAATTGTCATGAAAAACTATATAGAGCATTGTGATGAAAAAGGTCATGGAGAACTGTGATGACTAGGGTCATGTAGCATTGTGATGACACGGTCATGGAACATTGGGATGACAAGAATTATGGAGCATTGTGATGACACGGTCATGGAACATTGTGATGACAAGAATTCTGGAGCATTGTGATGACAAGGGCCAAGGAGAATTGTGATGATATGGTCATGGAACATTGTGATGACAAGAATTCTGGAGCATTGTGATGACAAGGGCCATGGAGCATTGTGATGACACGGTGATGGAATATTGTGATGACAAGAATTCTGGAGCATTGTTATGACAAGGGCCATGGAGCATTGTGATGACACGGTCATGGAACATTGTGATGACAAGAATTCTGGAACATTGTGATGACAAGGACCATGGTGCATTGTGATGACACGGTCATGGAACTTTGTGATGACAAGCAATCTGGAGCATTGTGATGACCAGGGCCATGGAGCATTGTGATGACACGGTCATGGAACATTGTGATGACAAGAATTCTGGAGCATTGTGATGACAAGATTTCTGGAGCATTGTGATGACACGGTCATGGAACATTGTGATGACAAGAATTCTGGAGCATTGTGATGACAAGGGCCATGGAGCATTGTGATGACACGGTCATGGAACATTGTGATGACAAGAATTATGGAGCATTGTGATGACACGGTCATGGAACATTGTGATGACAAGAATTCTGGAGAATTGTGATGACAAGGGCCATGGTGCATTGTGATGACACGGTCATGGAACTTTGTGATGACAAGCAATCTGGAGCATTGTGATGACCAGGGCCATGGAGCATTGTGATGACACGGTCATGGAACATTGTGATAACCAGAATTCTGGAGCATTGTGATGACAAGGGCCATGGAGCATTGTGATGACACGGTCATGGAACATTGTGATGACAAGAATTCTGGAACATTGTGATGACAAGGGCCATGGTGCATTGTGATGACACGGTCATGGAACTTTGTGATGACAAGCAATCTGGAGCATTGTGATGACCAGGGCCATGGAGCATTGTGATGACACGGTCATGGAACATTGTGATGAGAAGCATTCTGGAGCATTGTGATGACAAGTATTCTGGAGCATTGTGATGACACGGTCATGGAACATTGTGATGACAAGAAATATGGAGCATTGTGATGACATGGTCATGGAACATTGTGATGACAAGAATTCTGGAGCATTGTGATGACACGTTCATGGAACATTGTGATGACAAAAATTATGGAGCATTGTGATGACACGGTCATGGAACATTGTGATGACAAGAATTATGGAGCATTGTGATGACACGGTCATGGAACATTGTGATGACAAGAATTATGGAGCATTGTGATGACACGGTCATAGAACATTGTGATGACAAGAATTCTGGAGCATTGTGATGACAAGGGCCATGGAGCATTGTGATGACACGGTCATGGAACATTGTGATGACAAGAATTATGGAGCATTGTGATGACACGGTCATGGAACATTGTGATGACAAGAATTCTGGAGAATTGTGATGACAAGGGCCATGGTGCATTGTGATGACACGGTCATGGAACTTTGTGATGACAAGCAATCTGGAGCATTGTGATGACCAGGGCCATGGAGCATTGTGATGACACGGTCATGGAACATTGTGATGAGAAGCATTCTGGAGCATTGTGATGACAAGTATTCTGGAGCATTGTGATGACACGGTCATGGAACATTGTGATGACAAGAAATATGGAGCATTGTGATGACATGGTCATGGAACATTGTGATGACAAGAATTCTGGAGCATTGTGATGACACGTTCATGGAACATTGTGATGACAAAAATTATGGAGCATTGTGATGACACGGTCATGGAACATTGTGATGACAAGAATTATGGAGCATTGTGATGACACGGTCATGGAACATTGTGATGACAAGAATTATGGAGCATTGTGATGACACGGTCATAGAACATTGTGATGACAAGAATTCTGGAGCATTGTGATGACAAGGGCCATGGAGCATTGTGATGACATGGTCATGGAACATTGTGATGACAAGAATTTTGGAGCATTGTGATGAAAAGGGCCATGGTGCATTGAGATTACACGGTCATGGAACATTGTGATGACAAGCAATCTGGAGCATTGTGATGACAAGGGCCATGGAGCATTGTGATGACACGGTCATGGAACATTGTGATGACAAGAATTAAGGAGCATTGTGATGACAAGGGCCATGGAGCATTGTGATGACACGGTCATGGAACATTGTGATGACAAGAATTCTGGAGCATTGTGATGACAACGGCCATGGAGCATTGTGATGACACGGTCATGGAACATTGTGATGACAAGAATTCTGGAGCATTGTGATGACAAGGGCCATGGAGCATTGTGATGACACGGTCATGGAACTTTGTGATGACAAGCAATCTGGAGCATTGTTATGACAAGGGCCATGGTGCATTGTGATGACACGGTCATGGAACTTTGTGATGACAAGCAATCTGGAGCATTGTGATGACCAGGGCCATGGAGCATTGTGATGACACGGTCATGGAACATTGTGATGACAAGAATTCTGGAGCATTGTAATGACACGGTCATGGAACATTGTGATGACAAGAAATATGGAGCACTGTGATGACAAGGGCCATGGAGCATTGTGATGACATGGTCATGGAACATTGTGATGACAAGAATTCTGGAGCATTGTGATGACAAGGGCCCTGGTGCATTGTGATGACAAGAATTATGGATCATTGTGATGACACGGTCATGGAACATTTTGATGACAAGAATTCTGGATCATTGTGATGACAAGGGCCATGGAGCATTGTGATGACACGGTCATGGAACATTGTGATGACAAGAATTCTGGAGCATTGTGATGACAAGGGCCATGGAGCATTGTGATGACATGGTCATGGAACATTGTGATGACAAGAATTTTGGAGCATTGTGATGAAAAGGGCCATGGTGCATTGAGATTACACGGTCATGGAACATTGTGATGACAAGCAATCTGGAGCATTGTGATGACAAGGGCCATGGAGCATTGTGATGACACGGTCGTGGAACATGGTGATGACAAGAATTCTGGAGCATTGTGATGACAAGTGTCATGGAGCATTGTAATTAATCTTTTCATTGTGCACCGTGATGAAAAGGGGGATGGAGTATTGTGATGAAACTGGTCCTGGAGCATTGTGATAACAAAAGCCATTGAGCATTGTGATGAGAGGCATCATGGAGCATTGTGAAGAAAGGGGTCATGGGGAATTGTAATGAGAATAGAGAAATGTGATGAAAATGGTCAGCAAGCAAAGTGATTAAAGTGGTCATTAAGAATTGTCATGAAAAACTATATAGAGCATTGTGATGACAAAGGTCATGGAGAACTGTGATGACCAGGCTCATTTAGCATTGTGATGACACGGTCATGAAACATTGTGATGACAAGAATTATGGAGCATTGTGATGACACGGTCATGGAACATTGTGATGAGAAGAATTATGGAGCATTGTGATGACACGGTCATGGAACATTGTGATGACAAAAATTATAGAGCATTGTGATGACACGGTCATGGAACATTGTGAAGACAAGAATTCTGGAGCATTGTGATGACAAGAATTCTGGAGCATTGTGATAACACGGTCATGGAACATTGTGATGACAAGAAATATGGAGCATTGTGATGACAAGGGCCATGGAGCATTGTGATGACATGGTCATGGAACATTTTGATGACAAGAATTCTGGAGCATTGTGATGACACGGTCATGGAACATTGTGATGACAAAAATTATGGAGCATTGTGATGACACGGTCATGGAACATTGTGATGACAAGAATTATGGAGCATTGTGATGACACGGTCATTGAACATTGTGATGACAAAAATTATAGAGCATTGTGATGACACGGTCATGGAACATTTTGATGACAAGAATTATGGAGCACTGTGATGACACGGTCATGGAACATTGTGATGACAAGAATTCTGGAGCATTGTGATGACAAGGGCCATGGAGCATTGTGATGACACGGTCATGGAACATTGTGATGACAAGAATTCTGGAGAATTGTGATGACAAGGGCCATGGTGCATTGTGATGACACGGTCATGGAACTTTGTGATGACAAGCAATCTGGAGCATTGTGATGACCAGGGCCATGGAGCATTGTGATGACACGGTCATGGAACATTGTGATGAGAAGCATTCTGGAGCATTGTGATGACAAGAATTCTGGAGCATTGTGATGACACGGTCATGGAACATTGTGATGACAAGAAATATGGAGCATTGTGATGACATGGTCATGGAACATTGTGATGACAAGAATTCTGGAGCATTGTGATGACACGTTCATGGAACATTGTGATGACAAAAATTATGGAGCATTGTGATGACACGGTCATGGAACATTGTGATGACAAGAATTATGGAGCATTGTAATGACACGGTCATGGAACATTGTGATGACAAGAATTATGGAGCATTGTGATGACACGGTCATAGAACATTGTGATGACAAGAATTCTGGAGCATTGTGATGACAAGGGCCATGGAGCATTGTGATGACACAGTCATGGAACATTGTGATGACAAGAACTCTGGAGCATTGTGATGACAAGGGCCATGCAGCATCGTGATGACACGGTCATGGAACATTGTGATGACAAGAATTCTGGAGCATTGTGATGACACGGTCATGGAACATTGTGATGACAAGAAATATGGAGCATTGTGATGACAAGGGCCATGGAGCATTGTGATGACATGGTCATGGAACATTGTGATGACAAGAATTCTGGAGCATTGTGATGACACGGTCATGGAACATTGTGATGACAAAAATTATGGAGCATTGTGATGACACGGCCATGGAACATTGTGATGACAAGAATTATGGAGCATTGTGATGACACGGTCATGGAACATTGTGATGACAAGAATTCTGGAGCATTGTGATGACAAGGGCCATGGAGCATTGTGATGACACGGTCATGGAACATTGTGATGACAAGAATTATGGAGCATTGTGATGACACGGTCATGGAACATTGTGATGACAAGAATTAAGGAGCATTGTGATGACAAGGGCCATGGAGCATTGTGATGACACGGTCATGGAACATTGTGATGACAAGAATTCTGGAGCATTGTGATGACAACGGCCATGGAGCATTGTGATGACACGATCATGGAACATTGTGATGACAAGAATTCTGGAGCATTGTGATGACAAGGGCCATGGAGCATTGTGATGACACGGTCATGGAACTTTGTGATGACAAGCAATCTGGAGCATTGTGATGACAAGGGCCATGGTGCATTGTGATGACACGGTCATGGAACTTTGTGATGACAAGCAATCTGGAGCATTGTGATGACCAGGGCCATGGAGCATTGTGATGACACGGTCATGGAACATTGTGATGACAAGAATTCTGGAGCATTGTAATGACACGGTCATGGAACATTGTGATGACAAGAAATATGGAGCACTGTGATGACAAGGGCCATGGAGCATTGTGATGACATGGTCATGGAACATTGTGATGACAAGAATTCTGGAGCATTGTGATGACAAGGGCCATGGTGCATTGTGATGACAAGAATTATGGATCATTGTGATGACACGGTCATGGAACATTTTGATGACAAGAATTCTGGATCATTGTGATGACAAGGGCCATGGAGCATTGTGATGACACGGTCATGGAACATTGTGATGACAAGAATTCTGGAGCATTGTGATGACAAGGGCCATGGAGCATTGTGATGACATGGTCATGGAACATTGTGATGACAAGAATTTTGGAGCATTGTGATGAAAAGGGCCATGGTGCATTGAGATTACACGGTCATGGAACATTGTGATGACAAGCAATCTGGAGCATTGTGATGACAAGGGCCATGGAGCATTGTGATGACACGGTCATGGAACATGGTGATGACAAGAATTCTGGAGCATTGTGATGACTAGTGTCATGGAGCATTGTAATTAATCTTTTCATTGTGCACCGTGATGAAAAGGGGGATGGAGTATTGTGATGAAACTGGTCCTGGAGCATTGTGATAACAAAAGCCATTGAGCATTGTGATGAGAGGCATCATGGAGCATTGTGAAGAAAGGGGTCATGGGGAATTGTAATGAGAATAGAGAAATGTGATGAAAATGGTCAGCAAGCAAAGTGATTAAAGTGGTCATTAAGAATTGTCATGAAAAACTATATAGAGCATTGTGATGACAAAGGTCATGGAGAACTGTGATGACCAGGCTCATTTAGCATTGTGATGACACGGTCATGAAACATTGTGATGACAAGAATTATGGAGCATTGTGATGACACGGTCATGGAACATTGTGATGAGAAGAATTATGGAGCATTGTGATGACACGGTCATGGAACATTGTGATGACAAAAATTATAGAGCATTGTGATGACACGGTCATGGAACATTGTGAAGACAAGAATTCTGGAGCATTGTGATGACAAGAATTCTGGAGCATTGTGATAACACGGTCATGGAACATTGTGATGACAAGAAATATGGAGCATTGTGATGACAAGGGCCATGGAGCATTGTGATGACATGGTCATGGAACATTTTGATGACAAGAATTCTGGGGCATTGTGATGACACGGTCATGGAACATTGTGATGACAAAAATTATGGAGCATTGTGATGACACGGTCATGGAACATTGTGATGACAAGAATTATGGAGCATTGTGATGACACGGTCATTGAACATTGTGATGACAAAAATTATAGAGCATTGTGATGACACGGTCATGGAACATTTTGATGACAAGAATTATGGAGCACTGTGATGACACGGTCATGGAACATTGTGATGACAAGAATTCTGGAGCATTGTGATGACAAGGGCCATGGAGCATTGTGATGACACGGTCATGGAACATTGTGATGACAAGAATTCTGGAGAATTGTGATGACAAGGGCCATGGGGCATTGTGATGACACGGTCATGGAACTTTGTGATGACAAGCAATCTGGAGCATTGTGATGACCAGGGCCATGGAGCATTGTGATGACACGGTCATGGAACATTGTGATGAGAAGCATTCTGGAGCATTGTGATGACAAGAATTCTGGAGCATTGTGATGACACGGTCATGGAACATTGTGATGACAAGAAATATGGAGCATTGTGATGACATGGTCATGGAACATTGTGATGACAAGAATTCTGGAGCATTGTGATGACACGTTCATGGAACATTGTGATGACAAAAATTATGGAGCATTGTGATGACACGGTCATGGAACATTGTGATGACAAGAATTATGGAGCATTGTGATGACACGGTCATGGAACATTGTGATGACAAGAATTATGGAGCATTGTGATGACACGGTCATAGAACATTGTGATGACAAGAATTCTGGAGCATTGTGATGACAAGGGCCATGGAGCATTGTGATGACACGGTCATGGAACATTGTGGTGACAAGAACTCTGGAGCATTGTGATGACAAGGGCCATGCAGCATCGTGATGACACGGTCATGGAACATTGTGATGACAAGAATTCTGGAGCATTGTGATGACACGGTCATGGAACATTGTGATGACAAGAAATATGGAGCATTGTGATGACAAGGGCCATGGAGCATTGTGATGACATGGTCATGGAACATTGTGATGACAAGAATTCTGGAGCATTGTGATGACACGGTCATGGAACATTGTGATGACAAAAATTATGGAGCATTGTGATGACACGGCCATGGAACATTGTGATGACAAGAATTATGGAGCATTGTGATGACACGGTCATGGAACATTGTGATGACAAGAATTCTGGAGCATTGTGATGACAAGGGCCATGGAGCATTGTGATGACACGGTCATGGAACATTGTGATGACAAGAATTATGGAGCATTGTGATGACACGGTCATGGAACATTGTGATGACAAGAATTAAGGAGCATTGTGATGACAAGGGCCATGGAGCATTGTGATGACACGGTCATGGAACATTGTGATGACAAGAATTCTGGAGCATTGTGATGACAACGGCCATGGAGCATTGTGATGACACGATCATGGAACATTGTGATGACAAGAATTCTGGAGCATTGTGATGACAAGGGCCATGGTGCATTGTGATGACACGGTCATGGAACTTTGTGATGACAAGCAATCTGGAGCATTGTGATGACCAGGGCCATGGAGCATTGTGATGACACGGTCATGGAACATTGTGATGACAAGAATTCTGGAGCATTGTAATGACACGGTCATGGAACATTGTGATGACAAGAAATATGGAGCACTGTGATGACAAGGGCCATGGAGCATTGTGATGACATGGTCATGGAACATTGTGATGACAAGAATTCTGGAGCATTGTGATGACAAGGGCCATGGTGCATTGTGATGACAAGAATTATGGATCATTGTGATGACACGGTCATGGAACATTTTGATGACAAGAATTCTGGATCATTGTGATGACAAGGGCCATGGAGCATTGTGATGACACGGTCATGGAACATTGTGATGACAAGAATTCTGGAGCATTGTGATGACAAGGGCCATGGAGCATTGTGATGACATGGTCATGGAACATTGTGATGACAAGAATTTTGGAGCATTGTGATGAAAAGGGCCATGGTGCATTGAGATTACACGGTCATGGAACATTGTGATGACAAGCAATCTGGAGCATTGTGATGACAAGGGCCATGGAGCATTGTGATGAAACGGTCATGGAACATGGTGATGACAAGAATTCTGGAGCATTGTGATGACAAGTGTCATGGAGCATTGTAATTAATCTTTTCATTGTGCACCGTGATGAAAAGGGGGATGGAGTATTGTGATGAAACTGGTCCTGGAGCATTGTGATAACAAAAGCCATTGAGCATTGTGATGAGAGGCATCATGGAGCATTGTGAAGAAAGGGGTCATGGGGAATTGTAATGAGAATAGAGAAATGTGATGAAAATGGTCAGCAAGCAAAGTGATTAAAGTGGTCATTAAGAATTGTCATGAAAAACTATATAGAGCATTGTGATGACAAAGGTCATGGAGAACTGTGATGACCAGGCTCATTTAGCATTGTGATGACACGGTCATGGAACATTGTGATGACAAGAATTATGGAGCATTGTGATGACACGGTCATGGAACATTGTGATGAGAAGAATTATGGAGCATTGTGATGACACGGTCATGGAACATTGTGATGACAAAAATTATAGAGCATTGTGATGACACGGTCATGGAACATTGTGAAGACAAGAATTCTGGAGCATTGTGATGACAAGAATTCTGGAGCATTGTGATAACACGGTCATGGAACATTGTGATGACAAGAAATATGGAGCATTGTGATGACAAGGGCCATGGAGCATTGTGATGACATGGTCATGGAACATTTTGATGACAAGAATTCTGGAGCATTGTGATGACACGGTCATGGAACATTGTGATGACAAAAATTATGGAGCATTGTGATGACACGGTCATGGAACATTGTGATGACAAGAATTATGGAGCATTGTGATGACACGGTCATTGAACATTGTGATGACAAAAATTATAGAGCATTGTGATGACACGGTCATGGAACATTGTGATGACAAGAATTATGGAGCACTGTGATGACACGGTCATGGAACATTGTGATGACAAGAATTCTGGAGCATTGTGATGACAAGGGCCATGGAGCATTGTGATGACACGGTCATGGAACATTGTGATGACAAGAATTCTGGAACATTGTGATGACAAGGGCCATGGTGCATTGTGATGACACGGTCATGGAACTTTGTGATGACAAGCAATCTGGAGCATTGTGATGACCAGGGCCATGGAGCATTGTGATGACACGGTCATGGAACATTGTGATGACAAGAATTCTGGAGCATTGTGATGACAAGAATTCTGGAGCATTGTGATGACACGGTCATGGAACATTGTGCTGACAAGCAATATGGAGCATTGTGATGACAAGGGCCATGGAGCATTGTGATGACATGGTCATGGAACATTTTGATGACAAGAATTCTGGAGCATTGTGATGACACGGTCATGGAACATTGTGATGACAAAAATTATGGAGCATTGTGATGACACGGTCATGGAACATTGTGATGACAAGAATTATGGAGCATTGTGATGACACGGTCATGGAACATTGTGATGACAAGAATTCTGGAGCATTGTGATGACAAGGGCCATGGAGCATTGTGATGACACGGTCATGGAACATTGTGATGACAAGAATTATGGAGCATTGTGATGACACGGTCATGGAACATTGTGATGACAAGAATTCTGGAGAATTGTGATGACAAGGGCCATGGTGCATTGTGATGACACGGTCATGGAACTTTGTGATGACAAGCAATCTGGAGCATTGTGATGACCAGGGCCATGGAGCATTGTGATGACACGGTCATGGAACATTGTGATGAGAAGCATTCTGGAGCATTGTGATGACAAGAATTCTGGAGCATTGTGATGACACGGTCATGGAACATTGTGATGACAAGAAATATGGAGCATTGTGATGACATGGTCATGGAACATTGTGATGACAAGAATTCTGGAGCATTGTGATGACACGTTCATGGAACATTGTGATGACAAAAATTATGGAGCATTGTGATGACACGGTCATGGAACATTGTGATGACAAGAATTATGGAGCATTGTGATGACACGGTCATGGAACATTGTGATGACAAGAATTATGGAGCATTGTGATGACACGGTCATAGAACATTGTGATGACAAGAATTCTGGAGCATTGTGATGACAAGGGCCATGGAGCATTGTGATGACACGGTCATGGAACATTGTGATGACAAGAACTCTGGAGCATTGTGATGACAAGGGCCATGCAGCATCGTGATGACACGGTCATGGAACATTGTGATGACAAGAATTCTGGAGCATGGTGATGACACGGTCATGGAACATTGTGATGACAAGAAATATGGAGCATTGTGATGACAAGGGCCATGGAGCATTGTGATGACATGGTCATGGAACATTGTGATGACAAGAATTCTGGAGCATTGTGATGACACGGTCATGGAACATTGTGATGACAAAAATTATGGAGCATTGTGATGACACGGCCATGGAACATTGTGATGACAAGAATTATGGAGCATTGTGATGACACGGTCATGGAACATTGTGATGACAAGAATTCTGGAGCATTGTGATGACAAGGGCCATGGAGCATTGTGATGACACGGTCATGGAACATTGTGATGACAAGAATTATGGAGCATTGTGATGACACGGTCATGGAACATTGTGATGACAAGAATTAAGGAGCATTGTGATGACAAGGGCCATGGAGCATTGTGATGACACGGTCATGGAACATTGTGATGACAAGAATTCTGGAGCATTGTGATGACAACGGCCATGGAGCATTGTGATGACACGGTCATGGAACATTGTGATGACAAGAATTCTGGAGCATTGTGATGACAAGGGCCATGGAGCATTGTGATGACACGGTCATGGAACTTTGTGATGACAAGCAATCTGGAGCATTGTGATGACAAGGGCCATGGTGCATTGTGATGACACGGTCATGGAACTTTGTGATGACAAGCAATCTGGAGCATTGTGATGACCAGGGCCATGGAGCATTGTGATGACACGGTCATGGAACATTGTGAAGACAAGAAATATGGAGCACTGTGATGACAAGGGCCATGGAGCATTGTGATGACATGGTCATGGAACATTGTGATGACAAGAATTCTGGAGCATTGTGATGACAAGGGCCATGGTGCATTGTGATGACAAGAATTATGGATCATTGTGATGACACGGTCATGGAACATTTTGATGACAAGAATTCTGGATCATTGTGATGACAAGGGCCATGGAGCATTGTGATGACACGGTCATGGAACATTGTGATGACAAGAATTCTGGAGCATTGTGATGACAAGGGCCATGGAGCATTGTGATGACATGGTCATGGAACATTGTGATGACAAGAATTTTGGAGCATTGTGATGAAAAGGGCCATGGTGCATTGAGATTACACGGTCATGGAACATTGTGATGACAAGCAATCTGGAGCATTGTGATGACAAGGGCCATGGAGCATTGTGATGACACGTTCATGGAACATGGTGATGACAAGAATTCTGGAGCATTGTGATGACAAGTGTCATGGAGCATTGTAATTAATCTTTTCATTGTGCACCGTGATGAAAAGGGGGATGGAGTATTGTGATGAAACTGGTCCTGGAGCATTGTGATAACAAAAGCCATTGAGCATTGTGATGAGAGGCATCATGGAGCATTGTGAAGAAAGGGGTCATGGGGAATTGTAATGAGAATAGAGAAATGTGATGAAAATGGTCAGCAAGCAAAGTGATTAAAGTGGTCATTAAGAATTGTCATGAAAAACTATATAGAGCATTGTGATGACAAAGGTCATGGAGAACTGTGATGACCAGGCTCATTTAGCATTGTGATGACACGGTCATGGAACATTGTGATGACAAGAATTATGGAGCATTGTGATGACACGGTCATGGAACATTGTGATGAGAAGAATTATGGAGCATTGTGATGACACGGTCATGGAACATTGTGATGACAAAAATTATAGAGCATTGTGATGACACGGTCATGGAACATTGTGATGACAAGAATTATGGAGCATTGTGATGACACGGTCATGGAACATTGTGATGACAAAATTATGGAGCACTGTGATGACACGGTCATGGAACATTGTAATGAAAAGAAATCTGGAGCATTGTGATGACAGGGGCCATGGAGTATTGTGATGACATGGTCATGGAACATTGTGATGACAAGAATTCTGGAGCATTGTGATGACAACGGCCATGGAGCATTGTGATGACACGGTCATGGATCATTGTGATGACAAGAATTCTGGAGCATTGTGATGACAAGTGCCATGGAGCATTGTGATGACACGGTCATGGAACATTGTGATGACAAGAATTCTGGAGCATTGTGATGACAAGGGCCATGGAGCATTGTGATGACACGGTCAATGAACATTGTGATGACAAGAATTCTGGAGCATTGTGATGACAAGAATTCTGGAGCATTGTGATGACACGGTCATGGAACATTGTGATGACAAGAAATATGGAGCATTGTGATGACAAGGGCCATGGAGCATTGTGATGACATGGTCATGGAACATTTTGATGACAAGAATTCTGGAGCATTGTGATGACACGGTCATGGAACATTGTGATGACAAGAATTCTGGAGCATTGTGATAACAAGGGCCATGGAGCATTGTGATGACACGGTCATGGTACATTGTGATGACAAGAATTTTGGAGCATTGTGATGACAACGGCCATGGAGCATTGTGATGACACGGTCATGGAACATTGTGATGACAAGAATTCTGGAGCATTATGATGACAAGGGCCATGGAGCATTGTGATGACACGGTCATGGAACATTGTGATGACAAGAATTCTGGAGCATTGTGATGACAAGGGCCATGGAGCATTGTGATGACACGGTCATTGTAATGAAAAGAAATCTGGAGCATTGTGATGACAAGGGCCATAGAGCATTGTGATGACACGGTCATGGAACATTTTGATGACAGGAATTCTGGAACATTGTGATGACAAGGGCCATGGAGAATTGTGATGACATGGTCATGGAACATTGTGATGATAAGAATTCTGGAGCATTGTGATGACAAGTGTCATGGAGCATTGTAATGAAACTTTTCATTGTGCACCGTGATGACAAGGGGGATGGAGTATTGTGATGAAACTGGTCCTGTAGCATTGTGATAACAAAAGCCATTGAGCATTGTGATGACAGGCATCATGGAGCATTGTGAAGAAAGGGGTCATGGGGAATTGTAATGACAATAGAGAAATGTGATGAAAATGGTCAGCAAGCAAAGTGATTAAAGTGGTCATTTAGAATTGTCATGAAAAACTATATAGAGCATTGTGATGAAAAAGGTCATGGAGAACTGTGATGACTAGGGTCATGTAGCATTGTGATGACACGGTCATGGAACATTGGGATGACAAGAATTATGGAGCATTGTGATGACACGGTCATGGAACATTGTGATGACAAGAATTCTGGAGCATTGTGATGACAAGGGCCATGGAGAATTGTGATGATATGGTCATGGAACATTGTGATGACAAGAATTCTGGAGCATTGTGATGACAAGGGCCATGGAGCATTGTGATGACACGGTCATGGAATATTGTGATGACAAGAATTCTGGAGCATTGTTATGACAAGGGCCATGGAGCATTGTGATGACACGGTCATGGAACATTGTGATGACAAGAATTCTGGAGCATTGTGATGACAAGGGCCATGGTGCATTGTGATGACACGGTCATGGAACATTGTGATGACAAGAATTCTGGAGCATTGTGATGACAAGAATTCTGGAGCATTGTGATAACACGGTCATGGAACATTGTGATGACAAGAAATATGGAGCATTGTGATGACAAGGGCCATGGAGCATTGTGATGACACGGTGATGGAATATTGTGATGACAAGAATTCTGGAGCATTGTTATGACAAGGGCCATGGAGCATTGTGATGACACGGTCATGGAACATTGTGATGACAAGAATTCTGGAGCATTGTGATGACAAGGGCCATGGTGCATTGTGATGACACGGTCATGGAACTTTGTGATGACAAGCAATCTGGAGCATTGTGATGACCAGGGCCATGGAGCATTGTGATGACACGGTCATGGAACATTGTGAAGACAAGAATTCTGGAGCATTGTGATGAAAAGAATTCTGGAGCATTGTGATAACACGGTCATGGAACATTGTGATGACAAAAATTATGGAGCATTGTGATGACACGGTCATGGAACATTGTGATGACAAGAATTATGGAGCATTGTGATGACACGGTCATGGAACATTGTGATGACAAGAATTATGGAGCACTGTGATGACACGGTCATGGAACATTGTGATGACAAGAATTCTGGAGCATTGTGATGACAAGGGCCATGGAGCATTCTGATGACACGGTCATGGAACATTGTGATGACAAGAATTCTGGAGCATTGTGATGACAAGGGCCATGGTGCATTGTGATGACATGGTCATGGAACTTTGTGATGAAAAGCAATCTGGAGCATTGTGATGACCAGGGCCATGGAGCATTGTGATGACATGGTCATGGAACATTTTGATGACAAGAATTCTGGAGCATTGTGATGACAAGAATTCTGGAGCATTGTGATGACACGGTCATGGAACATTGTGATGACAAGAAATATGGAGCATTGTGATGACAAGGGCCATGGAGCATTGTGATGACATGGTCATGGAACATTTTGATGACAAGAATTCTGGAGCATTGTGATGACACGGTCATGGAATATTGTGATGACAAAAATTATGGAGCATTGGGATGACACGGTCATGGAACATTGTGATGACAAGAATTCTGGAGCATTGTGATGACAATGGCCATGGTGCATTGTGATGACAAGAATTATGGATCATTGTGATGACACGGTCATGGAACATTGTGATGACAAGAATTCTGGAGCATTGTGATGACAAGGGCCCTGGAGCATTGTGATGACATGGTCATGGAACATTGTTGTGACAAGAATTTTGGAGCATTGTGATGAAAAGGGCCATGGTGCATTGTGATGACACGGTCATGGAACATTGGGATGACAAGAATTATGGAGCATTGTGATGACACGGTCATGGAACATTGTGATGACAAGAATTCTGGAGCATTGTGATGAAAAGCTCCATGGTGCATTGTGATGACACGGTCATGGAACTTTGTGATGACAAGCAATCTGGAGCATTGTGATGACCAGGGCCATGGAGCATTGTGATGACACGGTCAATGAACATTGTGATGACAAGAATTCTGGAGCATTGTGATGATAAGAATTCTGGAGCATTGTGATAACACGGTCATGGAACATTTTGATGACAAGAAATATGGAGCATTGTGATGACATGGTCATGGAACATTTTGATGAAAAGAATTCTGGAGCATTGTGATGACACGGTCATGGAACATTGTGATGACAAAAATTATGGAGCATTGTGATGACACGGTCATGGAACATTGTGATGACAAGAATTATGGAGCATTGTGATGACACGGTCATGGAACATTGTGATGACAAGAATTCTGGGGCATTGTGATGACAAGGGCCATGGAGCACTGTGATGACACGGTCATGGAACATTGTGATGACAAGAATTCTGGAGCATTGTGATGACAAGGGCCATGGAGCATTGTGATGACACGGTCATGGAACACTGTGATGACAATAATTCTGGAGCATTGTGATGACAAGGGCCATGGAGCATTGTGATGACTCGGTCATGGAACTTTGTGATGACAAGCAATCTGGAGCATTGTGATGACAAGAATTCTGGAGCATTGTGATGACACGGTCAGGGAACATTGTGATGACAATAATTCTGGAGCATTGTGATGACAAGGGCCATGGTGCATTGTGAAGACACGGTCATGGAACTTTGTGATGACAAGCAATCTGGAGCATTGTGATGACCAGGGCCATGGAGCATTGTGATGACACGGTCATGGAACATTGTGATGACAAGAATTCTGGAGCATTGTGATGAAAAGAATTCTGGAGCATTGTGATGACACGGTCATGGAACATTGTGATGACAAGAAATATGGAGGATTGTGATGACATGGTCATGGAACATTGTGATGACAAGAAATATGGAGCATTGTGATGACATGGTCATGGAACATTGTGATGACAAGAATTATGGAGCATTGTGATGACACGGTCATGTAACATTGTGATGACAAGAATTCTGGAGCATTGTGATGACACGTTCATGGAACATTGTGATGACAAAAATTATGGAGCATTGTGATGACACGGTCATGGAACACTGTGATGACAAGAATTCTGGAGCATTGTGATGACAAGGGCCATGCAGCATTGTGATGACACGGTCATGGAACATTGTGATGACAAGAACTCTGGAGCATTGTGATGACAAGGGCCATGCAGCATTGTGATGACACGGTTATGGAACATTGTGATGACAAGAAATATGGAGCATTGTGATGACATGGTCATGGAACATTGTGATGACAAGAAATATGGAGCATTGTGATGACAAGGGCCATGGAGCATTGTGATGACATGGTCATGGAACATTGTGATGACAAGAATTCTGGAGCATTGTGATGACACGGTCATGGAACATTGTGATGACAAAAATTATGGAGCATTGTGATGACACGGTCATGGAACATTGTGATGACAAGAATTATGGAGCATTGTGATGACACGGTCATGGAACATTGTGATGACAAGAATTCTGGAGCATTGTGATGACAAGGGCCATGGAGCATTATGATGACACCGTCATGGAACATTGTGATGACAAGAATTATGGAGCATTGTGATGACACGGTCATGGAACATTGTGATGACAAGAATTAAGGAGCATTGTGATGACAAGGGCTATGGAGCTTTGTGATGACACGGTCATGGAACATTGTGATGACAAGAATTCTGGAGCATTGTGATGACAACGGCCATGGAGCATTGTGATGAAACGGTCATGGAACATTGTGATGACAAGAATTATGGAGCATTGTGATGACACGGTCATGGAACATTGTAATGAAAAGAATTCTGGAGCATTGTGATGACAAGGGCCATGGAGCATTGTGATGACACGGTCATGGAACATTGTAATGAAAAGAAATCTGGAGCATTGTGATGACAAGGGCCATAGAGCATTGTGATGACACGGTCATGGAACATCTTGATGACAAGAATTCTGGAGGATTGTGATGACACGGTCATGGAACATTGTGATGACAAAAATTATGGAGCATTGTGATGACACGGTCATGGAACATTGTGATGACAAAAATTATAGAGCATTGTGATGACACGGTCATGGAACATTGTGATGACAAGAATTATGGAGCACTGTGATGACACGGTCATGGAACATTGTGATGACAAGAATTCTGGAGCATTGTGATGACAAGGGCCATGGAGCATTGTGATGACACGGACATGGAACTTTGTGATGACAAGCAATCTGGAGCATTGTGATGACCAGGGCCATGGAGCATTGTGATGACACGGTCATGGAACATTGTGATGACAAGAATTCTGGAGCATTGTGATGACAAGAATTCTGGAGCATTGTGATGACACGGTCATGGAACATTGTGCTGAGAAGCAATATGGAGCATTGTGATGACAAGGGCCATGGAGCATTGTGATGACATGGTCATGGAACATTTTGATGACAAGAATTCTGGAGCATTGTGATGACACGGTCATGGAACATTGTGATGACAAAAATTATGGACCATTGTGATGACACGGTCATGGAACATTGTGATGACAAGAAGTATGGAGCATTGTGATGACACGGTCATGGAACATTGTGATGACATGAATTCTGGAGCATTGTGATGACAAGGGCCATGGAGCATTGTGATGACACGGTCATGGAACATTGTGATGACAAGAATTATGGAGCATTGTGATGACACGGTCATGGAACATTGTGATGACAAGAATTAAGGAGCATTGTGTTGACAAGGGCCATGGAGCATTGTGATGACACGGTCATGGAACATTGTGATGACAAGAATTTTGGAGCATTGTGATGACAACGGCCATGGAGCATTGTGATGACACGGTCATGGAACATTGTGATGACAAGAATTCTGGAGCATTATGATGACAACGGCCATGGAGCATTGTGATGACACGGTCATGGAACATTGTGATGACAAGAATTCTGGAGAATTGTGATGACAAGGGCCATGGTGCATTGTGATGACACGGTCATGGAACTTTGTGATGACAAGCAATCTGGGGCATTGTGATGACCAGGGCCATGGAGCATTGTGATGACACGGTCATGGAACATTGTGATGACAAGCATTCTGGAGCATTGTGATGACAAGAATTCTGGAGCATTGTGATGACACGGTCATGGAACATTGTGCTGACAAGCAATATGGAGCATTGTGATGACAAGGGCCATGGAGCATTGTGATGACATGGTCATGGAACATTTTGATGACAAGAATTCTGGAGCATTGTGATGACACGGTCATGGAACATTGTGATGACAAAAATTATGGAGCATTGTGATGACACGGTCATGGAACATTGTGATGACAAGAAGTATGGAGCATTGTGATGACACGGTCATGGAACATTGTGATCACATGAATTCTGGAGCATTGTGATGACAAGGGCCATGGAGCATTGTGATGACACGGTCATGGAACATTGTGATGACAAGAATTATGGAGCATTGTGATGACACGGTCATGGAACATTGTGATGACAAGAATTCTGGAGCATTGTGATGACACGTTCATGGAACATTGTGATGACAAAAATTATGGAGCATTGTGATGACACGGTCATGGAACACTGTGATGACAAGAATTATGGAGCATTGTGATGACACGGTCTTGGAACATTGTGATGACAAGAATTATGGAGCATTGTGATGACACGGTCATGGAACATTGTGATGACAAGAATTCTGGAGCATTGTGATGACAAGGGCCATGGAGCATTGTGATGACACGGTCATGGAACATTGTGATGACAAGAACTCTGGAGCATTGTGATGACAAGGGCCATGCAGCATTGTGATGACACGGTTATGGAACATTGTGATGACAAGAAATATGGAGCATTGTGATGACATGGTCATGGAACATTGTGATGACAAGAAATATGGAGCATTGTGATGACAAGGGCCATGGAGCATTGTGATGACATGGTCATGGAACATTGTGATGACAAGAATTCTGGAGCATTGTGATGACACGGTCATGGAACATTGTGATGACAAAAATTATGGAGCATTGTGATGACACGGTCATGGAACATTGTGATGACAAGAATTATGGAGCATTGTGATGACACGGTCATGGAACATTGTGATGACAAGAATTCTGGAGCATTGTGATGACAAGGGCCATGGAGCATTATGATGACACCGTCATGGAACATTGTGATGACAAGAATTATGGAGCATTGTGATGACACGGTCATGGAACATTGTGATGACAAGAATTAAGGAGCATTGTGATGACAAGGGCTATGGAGCTTTGTGATGACACGGTCATGGAACATTGTGATGACAAGAATTCTGGAGCATTGTGATGACAACGGCCATGGAGCATTGTGATGAAACGGTCATGGAACATTGTGATGACAAGAATTATGGAGCATTGTGATGACACGGTCATGGAACATTGTAATGAAAAGAATTCTGGAGCATTGTGATGACAAGGGCCATGGAGCATTGTGATGACACGGTCATGGAACATTGTAATGAAAAGAAATCTGGAGCATTGTGATGACAAGGGCCATAGAGCATTGTGATGACACGGTCATGGAACATTTTGATGACAAGAATTCTGGAGGATTGTGATGACACGGTCATGGAACATTGTGATGACAAAAATTATGGAGCATTGTGATGACACGGTCATGGAACATTGTGATGACAAGAATTATGGAGCATTGTGATGACACGTTCATGGAACATTGTGATGACAAAAATTATAGAGCATTGTGATGACACGGTCATGGAACATTGTGATGACAAGAATTATGGAGCACTGTGATGAAGCGGTCATGGAACATTGTGATGACAAGAATTCTGGAGCATTGTGATGACAAGGGCCATGGAGCATTGTGATGACACGGACATGGAACTTTGTGATGACAAGCAATCTGGAGCATTGTGATGACCAGGGCCATGGAGCATTGTGATGACACGGTCATGGAACATTGTGATGACAAGAATTCTGGAGCATTGTGATGACAAGAATTCTGGAGCATTGTGATGACACGGTCATGGAACATTGTGCTGACAAGCAATATGGAGCATTGTGATGACAAGGGCCATGGAGCATTGTGATGACATGGTCATGGAACATTTTGATGACAAGAATTCTGGAGCATTGTGATGACACGGTCATGGAACATTGTGATGACAAAAATTATGGAGCATTGTGATGACACGGTCATGGAACATTGTGATGACAAGAAGTATGGAGCATTGTGATGACACGGTCATGGAACATTGTGATGACATGAATTCTGGAGCATTGTGATGACAAGGGCCATGGAGCATTGTGATGACACGGTCATGGAACATTGTGATGACAAGAATTATGGAGCATTGTGATGACACGGTCATGGAACATTGTGATGACAAGAATTAAGGAGCATTGTGTTGACAAGGGCCATGGAGCATTGTGATGACACGGTCATGGAACATTGTGATGACAAGAATTTTGGAGCATTGTGATGACAACGGCCATGGAGCATTGTGATGACACGGTCATGGAACATTGTGATGACAAGAATTCTGGAGCATTATGATGACAACGGCCATGGAGCATTGTGATGACACGGTCATGGAACATTGTGATGACAAGAATTCTGGAGAATTGTGATGACAAGGGCCATGGTGCATTGTGATGACACGGTCATGGAACTTTGTGATGACAAGCAATCTGGGGCATTGTGATGACCAGGGCCATGGAGCATTGTGATGACACGGTCATGGAACATTGTGATGACAAGCATTCTGGAGCATTGTGATGACAAGAATTCTGGAGCATTGTGATGACACGGTCATGGAACATTGTGCTGACAAGCAATATGGAGCATTGTGATGACAAGGGCCATGGAGCATTGTGATGACATGGTCATGGAACATTTTGATGACAAGAATTCTGGAGCATTGTGATGACACGGTCATGGAACATTGTGATGACAAAAATTATGGAGCATTGTGATGACACGGTCATGGAACATTGTGATGACAAGAAGTATGGAGCATTGTGATGACACGGTCATGGAACATTGTGATGACATGAATTCTGGAGCATTGTGATGACAAGGGCCATGGAGCATTGTGATGACACGGTCATGGAACATTGTGATGATAAGAATTATGGAGCATTGTGATGACACGGTCATGGAACATTGTGATGACAAGAATTAAGGAGCATTTTGTTGACAAGGGCCATGGAGCATTGTGATGACACGGTCATGGAACATTGTGATGACAAGAATTTTGGAGCATTGAGATGACAACGGCCATGGAGCATTGTGATGACACGGTCATGGAACATTGTGATGACAAGAATTCTGGAGCATTATGATGACAACGGCCATGGAGCATTGTGATGACACGGTCATGGAACATTGTGATGACAAGAATTCTGGAGCATTGTGATGACACGGTCATGGAATATTGTGATGACAAAAATTATGGAGCATTGTGATGACACGGTCATGGAACATTGTGATGACAAGAATTCTGGAGCATTGTGATGACAATGGCCATGGTGCATTGTGATGACAAGAATTATGGATCATTGTGATGACACGGTCATGGAACATTGTGATGACAAGAATTCTGGAGCATTGTGATGACAAGGGCCCTGGAGCATTGTGATGACATGGTCATGGAACATTGTTGTGACAAGAATTTTGGAGCATTGTGATGAAAAGGGCCATGGTGCATTGTGATGACACGGTCATGGAACATTGGGATGACAAGAATTATGGAGCATTGTGATGACACGGTCATGGAACATTGTGATGACAAGAATTCTGGAGCATTGTGATGAAAAGCTCCATGGTGCATTGTGATGACACAGTCATGGAACTTTGTGATGACAAGCAATCTGGAGCATTGTGATGACCAGGGCCATGGAGCATTGTGATGACACGGTCAATGAACATTGTGATGACAAGAATTCTGGAGCATTGTGATGACAAGAATTCTGGAGCATTGTGATAACACGGTCATGGAACATTGTGATGACAAGAAATATGGAGCATTGTGATGACAAGGGCCATGGAGCATTGTGATGACACGGTCATGGAACAATGTGATGACAAAAATTATGGAGCATTGTGATGACACGGTCATGGAACATTGTGATGACAAGAATTATGGAGCATTGTGATGACACGGTCATGGAACATTGTGATGACAAGAATTCTGGGGCATTGTGATGACAAGGGCCATGGAGCACTGTGATGACACGGTCATGGAACATTGTGATGACAAGAATTCTGGAGCATTGTGATGACAAGGGCCATGGAGCATTGTGATGACACGGTCATGGAACATTGTGATGACAATAATTCTGGAGCATTGTGATGACAAGGGCCATGGAGCATTGTGATGACACGGTCATGGAACTTTGTGATGACAAGCAATCTGGAGCATTGTGATGACAAGAATTCTGGAGCATTGTGATGACACGGTCAGGGAACATTGTGATGACAATAATTCTGGAGCATTGTGATGACAAGGGCCATGGTGCATTGTGAAGACACGGTCATGGAACTTTGTGATGACAAGCAATCTGGAGCATTGTGATGACCAGGGCCATGGAGCATTGTGATGACACGGTCATGGAACATTGTGATGACAAGAATTCTGGAGCATTGTGATGAAAAGAATTCTGGAGCATTGTGATGACACGGTCATGGAACATTGTGATGACAAGAAATATGGAGCATTGTGATGACATGGTCATGGAACATTGTGATGACAAGAAATATGGAGCATTGTGATGACATGGTCATGGAACATTGTGATGACAAGAATTATGGAGCATTGTGATGACACGGTCATGTAACATTGTGATGACAAGAATTCTGGAGCATTGTGATGACACGTTCATGGAACATTGTGATGACAAAAATTATGGAGCATTGTGATGACACGGTCATGGAACACTGTGATGACAAGAATTATGGAGCATTGTGATGACACGGTCTTGGAACATTGTGATGACAAGAATTATGGAGCATTGTGATGACACGGTCATGGAACATTGTGATGACAAGAATTCTGGAGCATTGTGATGACAAGGGCCATGGAGCATTGTGATGACACGGTCATGGAACATTGTGATGACAAGAACTCTGGAGCATTGTGATGACAAGGGCCATGCAGCATTGTGATGACACGGTTATGGAACATTGTGATGACAAGAAATATGGAGCATTGTGATGACATGGTCATGGAACATTGTGATGACAAGAAATATGGAGCATTGTGATGACAAGGGCCATGGAGCATTGTGATGACATGGTCATGGAACATTGTGATGACAAGAATTCTGGAGCATTGTGATGACACGGTCATGGAACATTGTGATGACAAAAATTATGGAGCATTGTGATGACACGGTCATGGAACATTGTGATGACAAGAATTATGGAGCATTGTGATGACACGGTCATGGAACATTGTGATGACAAGAATTCTGGAGCATTGTGATGACAAGGGCCATGGAGCATTATGATGACACCGTCATGGAACATTGTGATGACAAGAATTATGGAGCATTGTGATGACACGGTCATGGAACATTGTGATGACAAGAATTAAGGAGCATTGTGATGACAAGGGCTATGGAGCTTTGTGATGACACGGTCATGGAACATTGTGATGACAAGAATTCTGGAGCATTGTGATGACAACGGCCATGGAGCATTGTGATGACACGGTCATGGAACATTGTGATGACAAGAATTATGGAGCATTGTGATGACACGGTCATGGAACATTGTAATGAAAAGAATTCTGGAGCATTGTGATGACAAGGGTCATGGAGCATTGTGATGACACGGTCATGGAACATTTTGATGACAAGAATTCTGGAGGATTGTGATGACACGGTCATGGAATATTGTGATGACAAAAATTATGGAGCATTGTGATGACACGGTCATGGAACATTGTGATGACAAGAATTATGGAGCATTGTGATGACACGGTCATGGAACATTGTGATGACAAAAATTATAGAGCATTGTGATGACACGGTCATGGAACATTGTGATGACAAGAATTATGGAGCACTGTGATGACACGGTCATGGAACATTGTGATGACAAGAATTCTGGAGCATTGTGATGAAAAGAATTCTGGAGCATTGTGATGACACGGTCATGGAACATTGTGATGACAAGAAATATGGAGCATTGTGATGACATGGTCATGGAACATTGTGATGACAAGAAATATGGAGCATTGTGATGACATGGTCATGGAACATTGTGATGACAAGAATTATGGAGCATTGTGATGACACGGTCATGTAACATTGTGATGACAAGAATTCTGGAGCATTGTGATGACACGTTCATGGAACATTGTGATGACAAAAATTATGGAGCATTGTGATGACACGGTCATGGAACACTGTGATGACAAGAATTATGGAGCATTGTGATGACACGGTCTTGGAACATTGTGATGACAAGAATTATGGAGCATTGTGATGACACGGTCATGGAACATTGTGATGACAAGAATTCTGGAGCATTGTGATGACAAGGGCCATGGAGCATTGTGATGACACGGTCATGGAACATTGTGATGACAAGAACTCTGGAGCATTGTGATGACAAGGGCCATGCAGCATTGTGATGACACGGTTATGGAACATTGTGATGACAAGAAATATGGAGCATTGTGATGACATGGTCATGGAACATTGTGATGACAAGAAATATGGAGCATTGTGATGGCAAGGGCCATGGAGCATTGTGATGACATGGTCATGGAACATTGTGATGACAAGAATTCTGGAGCATTGTGATGACACGGTCATGGAACATTGTGATGACAAAATTATGGAGCATTGTGATGACACGGTCATGGAACATTGTGATGACAAGAATTATGGAGCATTGTGATGACACGGTCATGGAACATTGTGATGACAAGAATTCTGGAGCATTGTGATGACAAGGGCCATGGAGCATTATGATGACACCGTCATGGAACATTGTGATGACAAGAATTATGGAGCATTGTGATGACACGGTCATGGAACATTGTGATGACAAGAATTAAGGAGCATTGTGATGACAAGGGCTATGGAGCTTTGTGATGACACGGTCATGGAACATTGTGATGACAAGAATTCTGGAGCATTGTGATGACAACGGCCATGGAGCATTGTGATGACACGGTCATGGAACATTGTGATGACAAGAATTCTGGAGCATTGTGATGACACGGTCATGGAACATTGTAATGAAAAGAATTCTGGAGCATTGTGATGACAAGGGCCATGGAGCATTGTGATGACACGGTCATGGAACATTTTGATGACAAGAATTCTGGAGGATTGTGATGACACGGTCATGGAACATTGTGATGACAAAAATTATGGAGCATTGTGATGACACGGTCATGGAACATTGTGATGACAAGAATTATGGAGCATTGTGATGACACGGTCATGGAACATTGTGATGACAAAAATTATAGAGCATTGTGATGACACGGTCATGGAACATTGTGATGACAAGAATTATGGAGCACTGTGATGACACGGTCATGGAACATTGTGATGACAAGAATTCTGGAGCATTGTGATGACAAGGGCCATGGAGCATTGTGATGACACGGACATGGAACATTGTGATGACAAGAATTCTGGAGCATTGTGATGACAAGGGCCATGGTGCATTGTGATGACACGGTCATGGAACTTTGTGATGACAAGCAATCTGGAGCATTGTGATGACCAGGGCCATGGAGCATTGTGATGACACGGTCATGGAACATTGTGATGACAAGAATTCTGGAGCATTGTGATGACAAGAATTCTGGAGCATTGTGATGACACGGTCATGGAACATTGTGCTGACAAGCAATATGGAGCATTGTGATGACAAGGGCCATGGAGCATTTTGATGACATGGTCATGGAACATTTTGATGACAAGAATTCTGGAGCATTGTGATGACACGGTCATGGAACATTGTGATGACAAAAATTATGGAGCATTGTGATGACACGGTAATGGAACATTGTGATGACAAGAAGTATGGAGCATTGTGATGACACGGTCATGGAACATTGTGATGACATGAATTCTGGAGCATTGTGATGACAAGGGCCATGGAGCATTGTGATGACACGGTCATGGAACATTGTGATGACAAGAATTATGGAGCATTGTGATGACACGGTCATGGAACATTGTGATGACAAAAATTAAGGAGCATTGTGTTGACAAGGGCCATGGAGCATTGTGATGACACGGTCATGGAACATTGTGATGACAAGAATTTTGGAGCATTGTGATGACAACGGCCATGGAGCATTGTGATGACACGGTCATGGAACATTGTGATGACAAGAATTCTGGAGCATTATGATGACAACGGCCATGGAGCATTGTGATGACACGGTCATGGAACATTGTGATGACAAGAATTCTGGAGAATTGTGATGACAAGGGCCATGGTGCATTGTGATGACACGGTCATGGAACTTTGTGATGACAAGCAATCTGGGGCATTGTGATGACCAGGGCCATGGAGCATTGTGATGACACGGTCATGGAACATTGTGATGACAAGCATTCTGGAGCATTGTGATGACAAGAATTCTGGAGCATTGTGATGACACGGTCATGGAACATTGTGATGAAAAGAAATATGGAGCATTGTGATGACATGGTCATGGAACATTGTGATGACAAGAATTCTGGAGCATTGTGATGACACGTTCATGTAACATTGTGATGACAAAAATTATGGAGCATTGTGATGACACGGTCATGGAACATTGTGATGACAAGAATTATGGAGCATTGTGATGACACGGTCATGGAACATTGTGATGACAAGAATTATGGAGCATTGTGATGACACGGTCATAGAACATTGTGATGACAAGAATTCTGGAGCATTGTGATGACAAGGGCCATGGAGCATTGTGATGACATGGTCATGGAACATTGTGATGACAAGAATTCTGGAGCATTGTGATGACACGGTCATGGAACATTGTGATGACAAAAATTATGGAGCATTGTGATGACACGGCAATGGAACATTGTGATGACAAGAATTATGGAGCATTGTGATGACACGGTCATGGAACATTGTGATGACAAGAATTCTGGAGCATTGTGATGACAAGGGCCATGGAGCATTGTGATGACACGGTCATGGAACATTGTGATGACAAGAATTATGGAGCATTGTGATGACACGGTCATGGAACATTGTGATGACAAAAATTAAGGAGCATTGTGATGACAAGGGCCATGGAGCATTGTGATGACACGGTCATGGAACATTGTGATGACAAGAATTCTGGAGCATTGTGATGACAACGGCCATGGAGCATTGTGATGACACGGTCATGGAACATTGTGATGACAAGAATTCTGGAGCATTGTGATGACAAGGGCCATGGAGCATTGTGATGACACGGTCATGGAACTTTGTGATGAAAAGCAATCTGGAGCATTGTGATGACAAGGGCCATGGAGCATTGTGATGACAAGTGTCATGGAGCATTGTAATGAATCTTTTCATTGTGCACCGTGATGAAAAGGGGGATGGAGTATTGTGATGAAACTGGTCCTGGAGCATTGTGATAACAAAAGACATTGAGCATTGTGATGAGAGGCATCATGGAGCATTGTGAAGAAAGGGGTCGTGGGGAATTGTAATGAGAATAGAGAAATGTGATGAAAATGGTCAGCAAGCAAAGTGATTAAAGTGGTCATTAAGAATTGTCATGAAAAACTATATAGAGCATTGTGATGACAAAGGTCATGGAGAACTGTGATGACCAGGGTCATTTAGCATTGTGATGACACGGTCATGGAACATTGTGATGACAAGAATTATGGAGCATTGTGATGACACGGTCATGGAACATTGTGATGAGAAGAATTATGGAGCATTGTGATGACACGGTCATGGAACATTGTGATGACAAGAATTATGGAGCATTGTGATGACAAGAATTATGGAGCATTGTGATGACACGGTCATGGAACATTGTGATGACAAGAAATATGGAGCATTGTGATGAAAAGGGCCATGGAGCATTGTGATGACATGGTCATGGAACATTTTGATGACAAGAATTCTGGAGCATTGTGATGACACGGTCATGGAACATTGTGATGACAAGAATTCTGGAGCATTGTGATAACAAGGGCCATGGAGCATTGTGATGACACGGTCATGGTACATTGTGATGACAAGAATTTTGGAGCATTGTGATGACAACGGCCATGGAGCATTGTGATGACACGGTCATGGAACATTGTGATGACAAGAATTCTGGAGCATTATGAAGACAAGGGCCATGGAGCATTGTGATGACACGGTCATGGAACATTGTGATGACAAGAATTCTGGAGCATTGTGATGACAAGTGCCATGGGGCATTGTGATGACACGGTCATGGAACTTTGTGATGACAAAAATTCTGGAGCATTGTGATGACAAGGGCCATGGAGCATTGTGATGACACGGTCATTGTAATGAAAAGAAATCTGGAGCATTGTGATGACAAGGGCCATGGAGAATTGTGATGACATGGTCATGGAACATTGTGATGATAAGAATTCTGGAGCATTGTGATGACAAGTGTCATGGAGCATTGTAATGAAACTTTTCATTGTGCACCGTGATGACAAGGGGGATGGAGTATTGTGATGAAACTGGTCCTGGAGCATTGTGATAACAAAAGCCATTGAGCATTGTGATGACAGGCATCATGGAGCATTGTGAAGAAAGGGGTCATGGGGAATTGTAATGACAATAGAGAAATGTGATGAAAATGGTCAGCAAGCAAAGTGATTAAAGTGGTCATTTAGAATTGTCATGAAAAACTATATAGAGCATTGTGATGAAAAAGGTCATGGAGAACTGTGATGACTAGGGTCATGTAGCATTGTGATGACACGGTCATGGAACATTGGGATGACAAGAATTATGGTGCATTGTGATGACACGGTCATGGAACTTTGTGATGACAAGCAATCTGGAGCATTGTGATGACCAGGGCCATGGAGCATTGTGATGATACGGTCATGGAACATTGTGATGACAAGAATTCTGGAGCATTGTGATGACAAGAATTCTGGAGCATTGTGATAACACGGTCATGGAACATTGTGATGACAAGAAATATGGAGCATTGTGATGACAAGGGCCATGGAGCATTGTGATGACACGGTGATGGAATATTGTGATGACAAGAATTCTGGAGCATTGTTATGACAAGGGCCATGGAGCATTGTGATGACACGGTCATGGAACATTGTGATGACAAGAATTCTGGAGCATTGTGATGACAAGGGCCATGGAGCATTGTGATGACACGGTCATGGAACTTTGTGATGACAAAAATTATGGAGCATTGTGATGACACGGTCATGGAACATTGTGATGACAAGAATTATGGAGCACTGTGATGACACGGTCATGGAACATTGTGATGACAAGAATTCTGGAGCATTGTGATGACAAGGGCCATGGAGCATTGTGATGACTCGGTCATGGAACATTGTGATGACAAGAATTCTGGAGCATTGTGATGACAAGGGCCATGGTGCATTGTGATGACACGGTCATGGAACTTTGTGATGACAAGCAACCTGGAGCATTGTGATGACCAGGGCCATGGAGCATTGTGATGACACGGTCATGGAACATTGTGATGACAAGAATTCTGGAGCATTGTGATGACAAGAATTCTGGAGCATTGTGATGACACGGTCATGGAACATTGTGCTGACAAGAAATATGGAGCATTGTGATGACAAGGGCCATGGAGCATTGTGATGACATGGTCATGGAACATTGTGATGACAAGAATTCTGGAGCATTGTGATGACACGGTCATGGAACTTTGTGATGACAAAAATTATGGAGCATTGTGATGACACGGTCATGGAACATTGTGATGACAAAAATTATAGAGCATTGTGATGACACGGTCATGGAACATTGTGATGACAAGAATTCTGGAGCATTGTGATGACAAGGGCCATGGAGCATTGTGATGACATGGTCATGGAACATTGTGATGACAAGAATTCTGGAACATTGTGATGACAAGGGCCATGGAGCATTGTGATGACACGGTCATGGAACATTGTGATGACAATAATTCTGGAGCATTGTGATGACAAGGGCCATGGTGCATTGTGATGACACGGTCATGGAACTTTGTGATGACAAGCAATCTGGAGCATTGTGATGACCAGGGCCATGGAGCATTGTGATGACATGGTCATAGAACATTGTGATGACAAGAATTCTGGAGCATTGTGAGGACACGGTCATGGAACATTGTGATGACAAGTATTTTGGAGCATTGTGATGACAACGGCCATGGAGCATTGTGATGACACGGTCATGGAACATTGTGATGACAAGAATTCTGGAGCATTATGATGGCAAGGGCCATGGAGCATTGTGATGACACGGTCATGGAACATTGTGATGACAAGAATTCTGGAGCATTGTGATGACAAGGGCCATGGGGCATTGTGATGACACGGTCATGGAACTTTGTGATGACAAATATTCTGGAGCATTGTGATGACAAGTGTCATGGAGCATTGTAATGAAACTTTTCATTGTGCACCGTGATGACAAGGGGGATGGAGTATTGTGATGAAACTGGTCCTGGAGCATTGTGATAACAAAAGCCATTGAGCATTGTGATGACAGGCATCATGGAGCAATGTGAAGAAAAGGGTCATGGGGAATTGTAATGACAATAGACAAATGTGATGAAAATGGTCAGCAAGCAAAGTGATTAAAGTGGTCATTTAGAATTGTCATGAAAAACTATATAGAGCATTGTGATGAAAAAGGTCATGGAGAACTGTGATGACTAGGGTCATGTAGCATTGTGATGACACGGTCATGGAACATTGGGATGACAAGAATTATGGAGCATTGTGATGACACGGTCATGGAACATGGTGATGACAAGAATTCTGGAGCATTGTGATGACAAGGGCCAAGGAGAATTGTGATGATATGGTCATGGAACATTGTGATGACAAGAATTCTGGAGCATTGTGATGACAAGGGCCATGGAGCATTGTGATGACACGGTGATGGAATATTGTGATGACAAGAATTCTGGAGCATTGTTATGACAAGGGCCATGGAGCATTGTGATGACACGGTCATGGAACATTGTGATGACAAGAATTCTGGAGCATTGTGATGACAAGGGCCATGGTACATTGTGATGACACGGTTATGGAACTTTGTGATGACAAGCAATCTGGAGCATTGTGATGACCAGGGCCATGGAGCATTGTGATGACACGGTCATGGAACATTGTGAAGACAAGAATTCTGGAGCATTGTGATGACAAGAATACTGGAGCATTGTGATAACACGGTCATGGAACATTGTGATGACAAGAAATATGGAGCATTGTGATGACAAGGGCCATGGAGCATTGTGATGACATGGTCATGGAACATTTTGATGACAAGAATTCTGGAGCATTGTGATGACACAGTCATGGAACATTGTGATGACAAAAATTATGGAGCATTGTGATGACACGGTCATGGAACATTTTGATGACAAGAATTATGGAGCATTGTGATGAAACGGTCATTGAACATTGTGATGACAAACATTATAGAGCATTGTGATGACACGGTCATGGAACATTGTGATGACAAGAATTATGGAGCACTGTGATGACACGGTCATGGAACATTGTGATAACAAGAATTCTGGAGCATTGTGATGACAAGGGCCATGGAGCATTGTGATGACACGGTCATGGAACATTGTGATGACAAGAATTCTGGAACATTGTGATGACAAGGGCCATGGTTCATTGTGATGACACGGTCATGGAACTTTGTGATGACAAGCAATCTGGAGCATTGTGATGACCAGGGCCATGGAGCATTGTGATGACACGGTCATGGAACATTGTGATGACAAGAATTCTGGAGCATTGTGATGACAAGAATTCTGGAGCATTGTGATGACACGGTCATGGAACATTGTGCTGACAAGCAATATGGAGCATTGTGATGACAAGGGCCATGGAGCATTGTGATGACATGGTCATGGAACATTTTGATGAAAAGAATTCTGGAGCATTGTGATGACACGGTCATGGAACATTGTGATGACAAAAATTATGGAGCATTATGATGACACGGTCATGGAACATTGTGATGAGAAGAATTATGGAGCATTGTGATGACACGGTCATGGAACATTGTGATGACAAGAATTCTGGAGCATTGTGATGACAAGGGCCATGGTGCATTGTGATGACACGGTCATGGAACTTTGTGATGACAAGCAACCTGGAGCATTGTGATGACCAGGGCCATGGAGCATTGTGATGACACGGTCATGGAACATTGTGATGACAAGAATTCTGGAGCATTGTGATGACAAGAATTCTGGAGCATTGTGATGACACGGTCATGGAACATTGTGCTGACAAGAAATATGGAGCATTGTGATGACAAGGGCCATGGAGCATTGTGATGACATGGTCATGGAACATTGTGATGACAAGAATTCTGGAGCATTGTGATGACAAGGTCATGGAACTTTGTGATGACAAAAATTATGGAGCATTGTGATGACACGGTCATGGAACATTGTGATGACAAAAATTATAGAGCATTGTGATGACACGGTCATGGAACATTGTGATGACAAGAATTCTGGAGCATTGTGATGACAAGGGCCATGGAGCATTGTGATGACATGGTCATGGAACATTGTGATGACAAGAATTCTGGAACATTGTGATGACAAGGGCCATGGAGCATTGTGATGACACGGTTATGGAACTTTGTGATGACAAGCAATCTGGAGCATTGTGATGACCAGGGCCATGGAGCATTGTGATGACACGGTCATGGAACATTGTGAAGACAAGAATTCTGGAGCATTGTGATGACAAGAATACTGGAGCATTGTGATAACACGGTCATGGAACATTGTGATGACAAGAAATATGGAGCATTGTGATGACAAGGGCCATGGAGCATTGTGATGACATGGTCATGGAACATTTTGATGACAAGAATTCTGGAGCATTGTGATGACACAGTCATGGAACATTGTGATGACAAAAATTATGGAGCATTGTGATGACACGGTCATGGAACATTGTGATGACAAGAATTATGGAGCATTGTGATGACACGGTCATTGAACATTGTGATGACAAACATTATAGAGCATTGTGATGACACGGTCATGGAACATTGTGATGACAAGAATTATGGAGCACTGTGATGACACGGTCATGGAACATTGTGATGACAAGAATTCTGGGGCATTGTGAAGACAAGGGCCATGGAGCATTGTGATGACACGGTCATGGAACATTGTGATGACAAGAATTCTGGAACATTGTGATGACAAGGGCCATGGTTCATTGTGATGACACGGTCATGGAACTTTGTGATGACAAGCAATCTGGAGCATTGTGATGACCAGGGCCATGGAGCATTGTGATGACACGGTCATGGAACATTGTGATGACAAGAATTCTGGAGCATTGTGATGACAAGAATTCTGGAGCATTGTGATGACACGGTCATGGAACATTGTGCTGACAAGCAATATGGAGCATTGTGATGACAAGGGCCATGGAGCATTGTGATGACATGGTCATGGAACATTTTGATGAAAAGAATTCTGGAGCATTGTGATGACACGGTCATGGAACATTGTGATGACAAAAATTATGGAGCATTATGATGACACGGTCATGGAACATTGTGATGAGAAGAATTATGGAGCATTGTGATGACACGGTCATGGAACATTGTGATGACAAGAATTCTGGAGCATTGTGATGACAAGGGCCATGGTGCATTGTGATGACACAGTCATGGAACTTTGTGATGACAAGCAACCTGGAGCATTGTGATGACCAGGGCCATGGAGCATTGTGATGACACGGTCATGGAACATTGTGATGACAAGAATTCTGGAGCATTGTGATGACAAGAATTCTGGAGCATTGTGATGACACGGTCATGGAACATTGTGCTGAGAAGAAATATGGAGCATTGTGATGACAAGGGCCATGGAGCCTTGTGATGACATGGTCATGGAACATTGTGATGACAAGAATTCTGGAGCATTGTGATGACACGGTCATGGAACTTTGTGATGACAAAAATTATGGAGCATTGTGATGACACGGTCATGGAACATTGTGATGACAAAAATTATAGAGCATTGTGATGACACGGTCATGGAACATTGTGATGACAAGAATTCTGGAGCATTGTGATGACAAGGGCCATGGAGCATTGTGATGACATGGTCATGGAACATTGTGATGACAAGAATTCTGGAACATTGTGATGACAAGGGCCATGGAGCATTGTGATGACACGGTCATGGAACATTGTGATGACAATAATTCTGGAGCATTGTGATGACAAGGGCCATGGTGCATTGTGATGACACGGTCATGGAACTTTGTGATGACAAGCAATCTGGAGCATTGTGATGACCAGGGCCATGGAGCATTGTGATGACATGGTCATAGAACATTGTGATGACAAGAATTCTGGAGCATTGTGAGGACACGGTCATGGAACATTGTGATGACAAGTATTTTGGAGCATTGTGATGACAACGGCCATGGAGCATTGTGATGACACGGTCATGGAACATTGTGATGACAAGAATTCTGGAGCATTATGATGGCAAGGGCCATGGAGCATTGTGATGACACGGTCATGGAACATTGTGATGACAAGAATTCTGGAGCATTGTGATGACAAGGGCCATGGGGCATTGTGATGACACGGTCATGGAACTTTGTGATGACAAATATTCTGGAGCATTGTGATGACAAGTGTCATGGAGCATTGTAATGAAACTTTTCATTGTGCACCGTGATGACAAGGGGGATGGAGTATTGTGATGAAACTGGTCCTGGAGCATTGTGATAACAAAAGCCATTGAGCATTGTGATGACAGGCATCATGGAGCAATGTGAAGAAAAGGGTCATGGGGAATTGTAATGACAATAGACAAATGTGATGAAAATGGTCAGCAAGCAAAGTGATTAAAGTGGTCATTTAGAATTGTCATGAAAAAATAAATAGAGCATTGTGATGAAAAAGGTCATGGAGAACTGTGATGACTAGGGTCATGTAGCATTGTGATGACACGGTCATGGAACATTGGGATGACAAGAATTATGGAGCATTGTGATGACACGGTCATGGAACATTGTGATGACAAGAATTCTGGAGCATTGTGATGACAAGGGCCAAGGAGAATTGTGATGATATGGTCATGGAACATTGTGATGACAAGAATTCTGGAGCATTGTGATGACAAGGGCCATGGAGCATTGTGATGACACGGTGATGGAATATTGTGATGACAAGAATTCTGGAGCATTGTTATGACAAGGGCCATGGAGCATTGTGATGACACGGTTATGGAACTTTGTGATGACAAGCAATCTGGAGCATTGTGATGACCAGGGCCATGGAGCATTGTGATGACACGGTCATGGAACATTGTGAAGACAAGAATTCTGGAGCATTGTGATGACAAGAATACTGGAGCATTGTGATAACACGGTCATGGAACATTGTGATGACAAGAAATATGGAGCATTGTGATGACAAGGGCCATGGAGCATTGTGATGACATGGTCATGGAACATTTTGATGACAAGAATTCTGGAGCATTGTGATGACACAGTCATGGAACATTGTGATGACAAAAATTATGGAGCATTGTGATGACACGGACATGGAACATTGTGATGACAAGAATTATGGAGCATTGTGATGACACGGTCATTGAACATTGTGATGACAAACATTATAGAGCATTGTGATGACACGGTCATGGAACATTGTGATGACAAGAATTATGGAGCACTGTGATGACACGGTCATGGAACATTGTGATGACAAGAATTCTGGAGCATTGTGATGACAAGGGCCATGGAGCATTGTGATGACACGGTCATGGAACATTGTGATGACAAGAATTCTGGAACATTGTGATGACAAGGGCCATGGTTCATTGTGATGACACGGTCATGGAACTTTGTGATGACAAGCAATCTGGAGCATTGTGATGACCAGGGCCATGGAGCATTGTGATGACACGGTCATGGAACATTGTGATGACAAGAATTCTGGAGCATTGTGATGACAAGAATTCTGGAGCATTGTGATGACACGGTCATGGAACATTGTGCTGACAAGCAATATGGAGCATTGTGATGACAAGGGCCATGGAGCATTGTGATGACATGGTCATGGAACATTTTGATGAAAAGAATTCTGGAGCATTGTGATGACACGGTCATGGAACATTGTGATGACAAAAATTATGGAGCATTATGATGACACGGTCATGGAACATTGTGATGAGAAGAATTATGGAGCATTGTGATGACACGGTCATGGAACATTGTGATGACAAGAATTCTGGAGCATTGTGATGACAAGGGCCATGGAGCATTGTGATGACACGGTCATGGAACATTGTGATGACAAGAATTATGGAGCATTGTGATGACACGGTCATGGAACATTGTGATGACAAGAATTCTGGAGAATTGTGATGACAAGGGCCATGGTGCATTGTGATGACACGGTCATGGAACTTTGTGATGACAAGCAATCTGGAGCATTGTGATGACCAGGGCCATGGAGCATTGTGATGACACGGTCATGGAACATTGTGATGAGAAGCATTCTGGAGCATTGTGATGACAAGAATTCTGGAGCATTGTGATGACACGGTCATGGAACATTGTGATGACAAGAAATATGGAGCATTGTGATGACATGGTCATGGAACATTGTGATGACAAGAATTCTGGAGCATTGTGATGACACGTTCATGGAACATTGTGATGACAAAAATTATGGAGCATTGTGATGACACGGTCATGGAACATTGTGATGACAAGAATTATGGAGCATTGTGATGACACGGTCATGGAAAATTGTGATGACAAGAATTATGGAGCATTGTGATGACACGGTCATAGAACATTGTGATGACAAGAATTCTGGAGCATTGTGATGACAAGGGCCATGGAGCATTGTGATGACACGGTCATGGAACATTGTGATGACAAGAACTCTGGAGCATTGTGATGACAAGGGCCATGCAGCATCGTGATGACACGGTCATGGAACATTGTGATGACAAGAATTCTGGAGCATTGTGATGACACGGTCATGGAACATTGTGATGACAAGAAATATGGAGCATTGTGATGACAAGGGCCATGGAGCATTGTGATGACATGGTCATGGAACATTGTGATGACAAGAATTCTGGAGCATTGTGATGACACGGTCATGGAACATTGTGATGACAAAAATTATGGAGCATTTTGATGACACGGCCATGGAACATTGTGATGACAAGAATTATGGAGCATTGTGATGACACGGTCATGGAACACTGTGATGACAAGAATTCTGGAGCATTGTGATGACAAGGGCCATGGAGCATTGTGATGACACGGTCATGGAACATTGTGATGACAAGAATTATGGAGCATTGTGATGACACGGTCATGGAACATTGTGATGACAAGAATTAAGGAGCATTGTGATGACAAGGGCCATGGAGCATTGTGATGACACGGTCATGGAACATTGTGATGACAAGAATTCTGGAGCATTGTGATGACAACGGCCATGGAGCATTGTGATGACACGGTCATGGAACATTGTGATGACAAGAATTCTGGAGCATTGTGATGACAAGGGCCATGGAGCATTGTGATGACACGGTCATGGAACTTTGTGATGACAAGCAATCTGGAGCATTGTGATGACAAGGGCCATGGTGCATTGTGATGACACGGCCATGGAACTTTGTGATGACAAGCAATCTGGAGCATTGTGATGACCAGGGCCATGGAGCATTGTGATGACACGGTCATGGAACATTGTGATGACAAGAATTCTGGAGCATTGTAATGACACGGTCATGGAACATTGTGATGACAAGAAATATGGAGCACTGTGATGACAAGGGCCATGGAGCATTGTGATGACATGGTCATGGAACATTGTGATGACAAGAATTCTGGAGCATTGTGATGACAAGGGCCATGGTGCATTGTGATGACAAGAATTATGGATCATTGTGATGACACGGTCATGGAACATTTTGATGACAAGAATTCTGGATCATTGTGATGACAAGGGCCATGGAGCATTGTGATGACACGGTCATGGAACATTGTGATGACAAGAATTCTGGAGCATTGTGATGACAAGGGCCATGGAGCATTGTGATGACATGGTCATGGAACATTGTGATGACAAGAATTTTGGAGCATTGTGATGAAAAGGGCCATGGTGCATTGAGATTACACGGTCATGGAACATTGTGATGACAAGCAATCTGGAGCATTGTGATGACAAGGGCCATGGAGCATTGTGATGACACGGTCATTGTAATGAAAAGAAATCTGGAGCATTGTGATGACAAGGGCCATGGAGAATTGTGATGACATAGTCATGGAACATTGTGATGATAAGAATTCTGGAGCATTGTGATGACAAGTGTCATGGAGCATTGTAATGAAACTTTTCATTGTGCACCGTGATGACAAGGGGGATGGAGTATTGTGATGAAACTGGTCCTGGAGCATTGTGATAACAAAAGCCATTGAGCATTGTAATGACAGGCATCATGGAGCATTGTGAAGAAAGGGGTCATGGGGAATTGTAATGACAATAGAGAAATGTGATGAAAATGGTCAGCAAGCAAAGTGATTAAAGTGGTCATTTAGAATTGTCATGAAAAACTATATAGAGCATTGTGATGAAAAAGGTCATGGAGAACTGTGATGACTAGGGTCATGTAGCATTGTGATGACACGGTCATGGAACATTGGGATGACAAGAATTATGGTGCATTGTGATGACACGGTCATGGAACTTTGTGATGACAAGCAATCTGGAGCATTGTGATGACCAGGGCCATGGAGCATTGTGATGACACGGTCATGGAACATTGTGAAGACAAGAATTCTGGAGCATTGTGATGACAAGAATTCTGGAGCATTGTGATAACACGGTCATGGAACATTGTGATGACAAGAAATATGGAGCATTGTGATGACAAGGGCCATGGAGCATTGTGATGACATGGTCATGGAACATTTTGATGACAAGAATTCTGGAGCATTGTGATGACACGGTCATGGAACATTGTGATGACAAAAATTATGGAGCATTGTGATGACACGGTCATGGAACATTGTGATGACAAGAATTATGGAGCATTGTGATGACACGGTCATGGAACATTGTGATGACAAAAATTATAGAGCATTGTGATGACACGGTCATGGAACATTGTGATGACAAGAATTATGGAGCACTGTGATGACACGGTCATGGAACATTGTGATGACAAGAATTCTGGAGCATTGTGATGACAAGGGCCATGGAGCATTGTGATGACACGGTCATGGAATATTGTGATGACAAGAATTCTGGAGCATTGTGATGACAAGGGCCATGGTGCATTGTGATGACACGGTCATGGAACTTTGTGATGACAAGCAACCTGGAGCATTGTGATGACCAGGGCCATGGAGCATTGTGATGACACGGTCATGGAACATTGTGATGACAAGAATTCTGGAGCATTGTGATGACAAGAATTCTGGAGCATTGTGATGACACGGTCATGGAACATTGTGCTGACAAGAAATATGGAGCATTGTGATGACAAGGGCCATGGAGCATTGTGATGACATGGTCATGGAACATTGTGATGACAAGAATTCTGGAGCATTGTGATGACACGGTCATGGAACACTGTGATGACAAGAATTCTGGAGCATTGTGATGACAAGGGCCATGGAGCATTGTGATGACACGGTCATGGAACATTGTGATGACAAGAATTATGGAGCATTGTGATGACACGGTCATGGAACATTGTGATGACAAGAATTAAGGAGCATTGTGATGACAAGGGCCATGGAGCATTGTGATGACACGGTCATGGAACATTGTGATGACAAGAATTCTGGAGCATTGTGATGACAACGGCCATGGAGCATTGTGATGACACGGTCATGGAACATTGTGATGACAAGAATTCTGGAGCATTGTGATGACAAGGGCCATGGAGCATTGTGATGACACGGTCATGGAACTTTGTGATGACAAGCAATCTGGAGCATTGTGATGACAAGGGCCATGGTGCATTGTGATGACACGGCCATGGAACTTTGTGATGACAAGCAATCTGGAGCATTGTGATGACCAGGGCCATGGAGCATTGTGATGACACGGTCATGGAACATTGTGATGACAAGAATTCTGGAGCATTGTAATGACACGGTCATGGAACATTGTGATGACAAGAAATATGGAGCACTGTGATGACAAGGGCCATGGAGCATTGTGATGACATGGTCATGGAACATTGTGATGACAAGAATTCTGGAGCATTGTGATGACAAGGGCCATGGTGCATTGTGATGACAAGAATTATGGATCATTGTGATGACACGGTCATGGAACATTTTGATGACAAGAATTCTGGATCATTGTGATGACAAGGGCCATGGAGCATTGTGATGACACGGTCATGGAACATTGTGATGACAAGAATTCTGGAGCATTGTGATGACAAGGGCCATGGAGCATTGTGATGACATGGTCATGGAACATTGTGATGACAAGAATTTTGGAGCATTGTGATGAAAAGGGCCATGGTGCATTGAGATTACACGGTCATGGAACATTGTGATGACAAGCAATCTGGAGCATTGTGATGACAAGGGCCATGGAGCATTGTGATGACACGGTCATTGTAATGAAAAGAAATCTGGAGCATTGTGATGACAAGGGCCATGGAGAATTGTGATGACATAGTCATGGAACATTGTGATGATAAGAATTCTGGAGCATTGTGATGACAAGTGTCATGGAGCATTGTAATGAAACTTTTCATTGTGCACCGTGATGACAAGGGGGATGGAGTATTGTGATGAAACTGGTCCTGGAGCATTGTGATAACAAAAGCCATTGAGCATTGTAATGACAGGCATCATGGAGCATTGTGAAGAAAGGGGTCATGGGGAATTGTAATGACAATAGAGAAATGTGATGAAAATGGTCAGCAAGCAAAGTGATTAAAGTGGTCATTTAGAATTGTCATGAAAAACTATATAGAGCATTGTGATGAAAAAGGTCATGGAGAACTGTGATGACTAGGGTCATGTAGCATTGTGATGACACGGTCATGGAACATTGGGATGACAAGAATTATGGTGCATTGTGATGACACGGTCATGGAACTTTGTGATGACAAGCAATCTGGAGCATTGTGATGACCAGGGCCATGGAGCATTGTGATGACACGGTCATGGAACATTGTGATGACAAGAATTCTGGAGCATTGTGATGACAAGAATTCTGGAGCATTGTGATAACACGGTCATGGAACATTGTGATGACAAGAAATATGGAGCATTGTGATGACAAGGGCCATGGAGCATTGTGATGACACGGTGATGGAATATTGTGATGACAAGAATTCTGGAGCATTGTTATGACAAGGGCCATGGAGCATTGTGATGACACGGTCATGGAACATTGTGATGACAAGAATTCTGGAGCATTGTGATGACAAGGGCCATGGTGCATTGTGATGACACGGTCATGGAACTTTGTGATGACAAGCAATCTGGAGCATTGTGATGACCAGGGCCATGGAGCATTGTGATGACACGGTCATGGAACATTGTGAAGACAAGAATTCTGGAGCATTGTGATGACAAGAATTCTGGAGCATTGTGATAACACGGTCATGGAACATTGTGATGACAAGAAATATGGAGCATTGTGATGACAAGGGCCATGGAGCATTGTGATGACATGGTCATGGAACATTTTGATGACAAGAATTCTGGAGCATTGTGATGACACGGTCATGGAACATTGTGATGACAAAAATTATGGAGCATTGTGATGACACGGTCATGGAACATTGTGATGACAAGAATTATGGAGCATTGTGATGACACGGTCATGGAACATTGTGATGACAAAAATTATAGAGCATTGTGATGACACGGTCATGGAACATTGTGATGACAAGAATTATGGAGCACTGTGATGACACGGTCATGGAACATTGTGATGACAAGAATTCTGGAGCATTGTGATGACAAGGGCCATGGAGCATTGTGATGACACGGTCATGGAATATTGTGATGACAAGAATTCTGGAGCATTGTGATGACAAGGGCCATGGTGCATTGTGATGACACGGTCATGGAACTTTGTGATGACAAGCAACCTGGAGCATTGTGATGACCAGGGCCATGGAGCATTGTGATGACACGGTCATGGAACATTGTGATGACAAGAATTCTGGAGCATTGTGATGACAAGAATTCTGGAGCATTGTGATGACACGGTCATGGAACATTGTGCTGACAAGAAATATGGAGCATTGTGATGACAAGGGCCATGGAGCATTGTGATGACATGGTCATGGAACATTGTGATGACAAGAATTCTGGAGCATTGTGATGACACGGTCATGGAACATTGTGATGACAAAAATTATGGAGCATTATGATGACACGGTCATGGAACATTGTGATGACAAAAATTATAGAGCATTGTGATGACACGGTCATGGAACATTGTGATGACAAGAATTCTGGAGCATTGTGATGACAAGGGCCATGGAGCATTGTGATGACATGGTCATGGAACATTGTGATGACAAGAATTCTGGAACATTGTGATGACAAGGGCCATGGAGCATTGTGATGACACGGTCATGGAACATTGTGATGACAATAATTCTGGAGCATTGTGATGACAAGGGCCATGGTGCATTGTGATGACACGGTCATGGAACTTTGTGATGACAAGCAATCTGGAGCATTGTGATGACCAGGGCCATGGAGCATTGTGATGACATGGTCATAGAACATTGTGATGACAAGAATTCTGGAGCATTGTGAGGACACGGTCATGGAACATTGTGATGAGAAGTATTTTGGAGCATTGTGATGACAACGGCCATGGAGCATTGTGATGACACGGTCATGGAACATTGTGATGACAAGAATTCTGGAGCATTATGATGGCAAGGGCCATGGGGCATTGTGATGACACGGTCATGGAACTTTGTGATGACAAAAATTCTGGAGCATTGTGATGACAAGTGTCATGGAGCATTGTAATGAAACTTTTCATTGTGCACCGTGATGACAAGGGGGATGGAGTATTGTGATGAAACTGGTCCTGGAGCATTGTGATAACAAAAGCCATTGAGCATTGTGATGACAGGCATCATGGAGCAATGTGAAGAAAGGGGTCATGGGGAATTGTAATGACAATAGAGAAATGTGATGAAAATGGTCAGCAAGCAAGGTGATTAAAGTGGTCATTTAGAATTGTCATGAAAAACTATATAGAGCATTGTGATGAAAAAGGTCATGGAGAACTGTGATGACTAGGGTCATGTAGCATTGTGATGACACGGTCATGGAACATTGGGATGACAAGAATTATGGAGCATTGTGATGACACGGTCATGGAACATTGTGATGACAAGAATTCTGGAGCATTGTGATGACAAGGGCCAAGGAGAATTGTGATGATATGGTCATGGAACATTGTGATGACAAGAATTCTGGAGCATTGTGATGACAAGGGCCATGGAGCATTGTGATGACACGGTGATGGAATATTGTGATGACAAGAATTCTGGAGCATTGTTATGACAAGGGCCATGGAGCATTGTGATGACACGGTCATGGAACATTGTGATGACAAGAATTCTGGAGCATTGTGATGACAAGGGCCATGGTACATTGTGATGACACGGTCATGGAACTTTGTGATGACAAGCAATCTGGAGCATTGTGATGACCAGGGCCATGGAGCATTGTGATGACACGGTCATGGAACATTGTGATGACAAGAAATATGGAGCATTGTGATGACAAGGGCCATGGAGCATTGTGATGACATGGTCATGGAATATTTTGATGACAAGAATTCTGGAGCATTGTGATGACACGGTCATGGAACATTGTGATGACAAAAATTATGGAGCATTGTGATGACACGGTCATGGAACATTGTGATGACAAGAATTATGGAGCATTGTGATGACACGGTCATGGAACATTGTGATGACAAGAATTATGGAGCACTGTGATGACACGGTCATGGAACATTGTGATGACAAGAATTCTGGAGCATTGTGATGACAAGGGCCATGGAGCATTGTGATGACACGGTCATGGAACATTGTGATGACAAGAATTCTGGAGCATTGTGATGACAAGGGCCATGGTACATTGTGATGACACGGTCATGGAACTTTGTGATGACAAGCAATCTGGAGCATTGTGATGACCAGGGCCATGGAGCATTGTGATGACACGGTCATGGAACATTGTGATGACAAGAATTCTGGAGCATTGTGATGACAAGAATTCTGGAGCATTGTGATGACACGGTCATGGAACATTGTGCTGACAAGCAATATGGAGCATTGTGATGACAAGGGCCATGGAGCATTGTGATGACATGGTCATGGAACATTTTCATGAAAAGAATTCTGGAGCATTGTGATGACACGGTCATGGAACATTGTGATGACAAAAATTATGGAGCATTGTGATGACACGGTCATGGAACATTGTGATGACAAGAATTATGGAGCATTGTGATGACACGGTCATGGAACATTGTGATGACAAGAATTCTGGAGCATTGTGATGACAAGGGCCATGGAGCATTGTGATGACACGGTCATGGAACATTGTGATGACAAGAATTATGGAGCATTGTGATGACACGGTCATGGAACATTGTGATGACAAGAATTCTGGAGAATTGTGATGACAAGGGCCATGGTGCATTGTGATGACACGGTCATGGAACTTTGTGATGACAAGCAATCTGGAGCATTGTGATGACCAGGGCCATGGAGCATTGTGATGACACGGTCATGGAACATTGTGATGAGAAGCATTCTGGAGCATTGTGATGACAAGAATTCTGGAGCATTGTGATGACACGGTCATGGAACATTGTGATGACAAGAAATATGGAGCATTGTGATGACATGGTCATGGAACATTGTGATGACAAGAATTCTGGAGCATTGTGATGACACGTTCATGGAACATTGTGATGACAAGAATTCTGGAACATTGTGATGACAAGGGCCATGGAGCATTGTGATGACATGGTCATGGAACATTGTGATGACAAGAATTCTCGAACATTGTGATGACAAGGGCCATGGAGCATTGTGATGACACGGTCATGGAACATTGTGATGACAAGAATTCTGGAGCATTGTGATGACAAGGGCCATGGAGCATTGTGATGACACGGTCATGGAACATTGTGATGACAAGAACTCTGGAGCATTGTGATGACAAGGGCCATGCAGCATCGTGATGACACGGTCATGGAACATTGTGATGACAAGAATTCTGGAGCATTGTGATGACACGGTCATGGAACATTGTGATGACAAGAAATATGGAGCATTGTGATGACAAGGGCCATGGAGCATTGTGATGACATGGTCATGGAACATTGTGATGACAAGAATTCTGGAGCATTGTGATGACACGGTCATGGAACATTGTGATGACAAAAATTATGGAGCATTGTGATGACACGGTCATGGAACATTGTGATGACAAGAATTAAGGAGCATTGTGATGACAAGGGCCATGGAGCATTGTGATGACACGGTCATGGAACATTGTGATGACAAGAATTCTGGAGCATTGTGATGACAACGGCCATGGAGCATTGTGATGACACGGTCATGGAACATTGTGATGACAAGAATTCTGGAGCATTGTGATGACAAGGGCCATGGAGCATTGTGATGACACGGTCATGGAACTTTGTGATGACAAGCAATCTGGAGCATTGTGATGACAAGGGCCATGGTGCATTGTGATGACACGGTCATGGAACTTTGTGATGACAAGCAATCTGGAGCATTGTGATGACCAGGGCCATGGAGCATTGTGATGACACGGTCATGGAACATTGTGATGACAAGAATTCTGGAGCATTGTAATGACACGGTCATGGAACATTGTGATGACAAGAAATATGGAGCACTGTGATGACAAGGGCCATGGAGCATTGTGATGACATGGTCATGGAACATTGTGATGACAAGAATTCTGGAGCATTGTGATGACAAGGGCCATGGTGCATTGTGATGACAAGAATTATGGATCATTGTGATGACACGGTCATGGAACATTTTGATGACAAGAATTCTGGATCATTGTGATGAGAAGGGCCATGGAGCATTGTGATGACACGGTCATGGAACATTGTGATGACAAGAATTCTGGAGCATTGTGATGACAAGGGCCATGGAGCATTGTGATGACATGGTCATGGAACATTGTGATGACAAGAATTTTGGAGCATTGTGATGAAAAGGGCCATGGTGCATTGAGATTACACGGTCATGGAACATTGTGATGACAAGCAATCTGGAGCATTGTGATGACAAGGGCCATGGAGCATTGTGATGACACGGTCATGGAACATGGTGATGACAAGAATTCTGGAGCATTGTGATGACAAGTGTCATGGAGCATTGTAATGAATCTTTTCATTGTGCACCGTGATGAAAAGGGGGATGGAGTATTGTGATGAAACTGGTCCTGGAGCATTGTGATAACAAAAGCCATTGAGCATTGTGATGAGAGGCATCATGGAGCATTGTGAAGAAAGGGGTCATGGGGAATTGTAATGAGAATAGAGAAATGTGATGAAAATGGTCAGCAAGCAAAGTGATTAAAGTGGTCATTAAGAATTGTCATGAAAAACTATATAGAGCATTGTGATGACAAAGGTCATGGAGAACTGTGATGACCAGGCTCATTTAGCATTGTGATGACACGGTCATGGAACATTGTGATGACAAGAATTATGGAGCATTGTGATGACACTGTCATGGAACATTGTGATGAGAAGAATTATGGAGCATTGTGATGACACGGTCATGGAACATTGTGATGACAAAAATTATAGAGCATTGTGATGACACGGTCATGGAACATTGTGATGACAAGAATTATGGAGCATTGTGATGACACGGTCATGGAACATTGTGATGACAAGAATTATGGAGCACTGTGATGACACGGTCATGGAACATTGTAATGAAAAGAAATCTGGAGCATTGTGATGACAAGGGCCATGGAGCATTGTGATGACATGGTCATGGAACATTGTGATGACAAGAATTCTGGAGCATTGTGATGACAACGGCCATGGAGCATTGTGATGACACGGTCATGGATCATTGTGATGACAAGAATTCTGGAGCATTGTGATGACAAGTGCCATGGAGCATTTTGATGACACGGTCATGGAACATTGTGATGACAAGAATTCTGGAGCATTGTGATGACAAGGGCCATGGTGCATTGTGATGACACGGTCATGGAACTTTGTGATGACAAGCAATCTGGAGCATTGTGATGACCAGGGCCATGGAGCATTGTGATGACACGGTCAATGAACATTGTGATGACAAGAATTCTGGAGCATTGTGATGACACGGTCATGGAACATTGTGATGACAAGAAATATGGAGCATTGTGATGACAAGGGCCATGGAGCATTGTGATGACATGGTCATGGAACATTTTGATGACAAGAATTCTGGAGCATTGTGATGACACGGTCATGGAACATTGTGATGACAAGAATTCTGGAGCATTGTGATAACAAGGGCCATGGAGCATTGTGATGACACGGTCATGGTACATTGTGATGACAAGAATTTTGGAGCATTGTGATGACAACGGCCATGGAGCATTGTGATGACACGGTCATGGAACATTGTGATGACAAGAATTCTGGAGCATTATGATGACAAGGGCCATGGAGCATTGTGATGACACGGTCATGGAACATTGTGATGACAAGAATTCTGGAGCATTGTGATGACAAGGGCCATGGTGCATTGTGATGACACGGTCATGGAACTTTGTGATGACAAAAATTCTGGAGCATTGTGATGACAAGGGCCATGGAGCATTGTGATGACACGGTCATTGTAATGAAAAGAAATCTGGAGCATTGTGATGACAAGGGCCATAGAGCATTGTGATGACACGGTCATGGAACATTTTGATGACAGGAATTCTGGAACATTGTGATGACAAGGGCCATGGAGAATTGTGATGACATGGTCATGGAACATTGTGATGATAAGAATTCTGGAGCATTGTGATGACAAGTGTCATGGAGCATTGTAATGAAACTTTTCATTGTGCACCGTGATGACAAGGGGGATGGAGTATTGTGATGAAACTGGTCCTGGAGCATTGTGATAACAAAAGCCATTGAGCATTGTGATGACAGGCATCATGGAGCATTGTGAAGTAAGGGGTCATGGGGAATTGTAATGACAATAGAGAAATGTGATGAAAATGGTCAGCAAGCAAAGTGATTAAAGTGTTCATTTAGAATTGTCATGAAAAACTATATAGAGCATTGTGATGACACGGTAATTGAACATTGTGATGACAAGAATTCTGGAGCATTGTGATGACAAGGGCCATGGAGAATTGTGATGATATGGTCATGGAACATTGTGATGACAAGAATTCTGGAGCATTGTGATGACAAGGGCCATGGAGCATTGTGATGACATGGTCATGGAACATTTTGATGACAAGAATTCTGGAGCATTGTGATGACACTGTCATGGAATATTGTGATGACAAAAATTATGGAGCATTGTGATGACACGGTCATGGAACATTGTGATGACAAGAATTCTGGAGCATTGTGATGACAATGGCCATGGTGCATTGTGATGACAAGAATTATGGATCATTGTGATGACACGGTCATGGAACATTGTGATGACAAGAATTCTGGAGCATTGTGATGACAAGGGCCATGGAGCATTGTGATGACACGGTCATGGAACTTTGTGATGACAAGCAATCTGGAGCATTGTGATGACAAGGGCCATGGTGCATTGTGATGACACGGTCATGGAACTTTGTGATGACAAGCAATCTGGAGCATTGTGATGACCAGGGCCATGGAGCATTGTGATGACACGGTCATGGAACATTGTGATGACAAGAATTCTGGAGCATTGTAATGACACGGTCATGGAACATTGTGATGACAAGAAATATGGAGCACTGTGATGACAAGGGCCATGGAGCATTGTGATGACATGGTCATGGAACATTGTGATGACAAGAATTCTGGAGCATTGTGATGACAAGGGCCATGGTGCATTGTGATGACAAGAATTATGGATCATTGTGATGACACGGTCATGGAACATTTTGATGACAAGAATTCTGGATCATTGTGATGAGAAGGGCCATGGAGCATTGTGATGACACGGTCATGGAACATTGTGATGACAAGAATTCTGGAGCATTGTGATGACAAGGGCCATGGAGCATTGTGATGACATGGTCATGGAACATTGTGATGACAAGAATTTTGGAGCATTGTGATGAAAAGGGCCATGGTGCATTGAGATTACACGGTCATGGAACATTGTGATGACAAGCAATCTGGAGCATTGTGATGACAAGGGCCATGGAGCATTGTGATGACACGGTCATGGAACATGGTGATGACAAGAATTCTGGAGCATTGTGATGACAAGTGTCATGGAGCATTGTAATGAATCTTTTCATTGTGCACCGTGATGAAAAGGGGGATGGAGTATTGTGATGAAACTGGTCCTGGAGCATTGTGATAACAAAAGCCATTGAGCATTGTGATGAGAGGCATCATGGAGCATTGTGAAGAAAGGGGTCATGGGGAATTGTAATGAGAATAGAGAAATGTGATGAAAATGGTCAGCAAGCAAAGTGATTAAAGTGGTCATTAAGAATTGTCATGAAAAACTATATAGAGCATTGTGATGACAAAGGTCATGGAGAACTGTGATGACCAGGCTCATTTAGCATTGTGATGACACGGTCATGGAACATTGTGATGACAAGAATTATGGAGCATTGTGATGACACGGTCATGGAACATTGTGATGAGAAGAATTATGGAGCATTGTGATGACACGGTCATGGAACATTGTGATGACAAAAATTATAGAGCATTGTGATGACACGGTCATGGAACATTGTGATGACAAGAATTATGGAGCATTGTGATGACACGGTCATGGAACATTGTGATGACAAGAATTATGGAGCACTGTGATGACACGGTCATGGAACATTGTAATGAAAAGAAATCTGGAGCATTGTGATGACAAGGGCCATGGAGCATTGTGATGACATGGTCATGGAACATTGTGATGACAAGAATTCTGGAGCATTGTGATGACAACGGCCATGGAGCATTGTGATGACACGGTCATGGATCATTGTGATGACAAGAATTCTGGAGCATTGTGATGACAAGTGCCATGGAGCATTGTGATGACACGGTCATGGAACATTGTGATGACAAGAATTCTGGAGCATTGTGATGACAAGGGCCATGGTGCATTGTGATGACACGGTCATGGAACTTTGTGATGACAAGCAATCTGGAGCATTGTGATGACCAGGGCCATGGAGCATTGTGATGACACGGTCAATGAACATTGTGATGACAAGAATTCTGGAGCATTGTGATGACACGGTCATGGAACATTGTGATGACAAGAAATATGGAGCATTGTGATGACAAGGGCCATGGAGCATTGTGATGACATGGTCATGGAACATTTTGATGACAAGAATTCTGGAGCATTGTGATGACACGGTCATGGAACATTGTGATGACAAGAATTCTGGAGCATTGTGATAACAAGGGCCATGGAGCATTGTGATGACACGGTCATGGTACATTGTGATGACAAGAATTTTGGAGCATTGTGATGACAACGGCCATGGAGCATTGTGATGACACGGTCATGGAACATTGTGATGACAAGAATTCTGGAGCATTATGATGACAAGGGCCATGGAGCATTGTGATGACACGGTCATGGAACATTGTGATGACAAGAATTCTGGAGCATTGTGATGACAAGGGCCATGGTGCATTGTGATGACACGGTCATGGAACTTTGTGATGACAAAAATTCTGGAGCATTGTGATGACAAGGGCCATGGAGCATTGTGATGACACGGTCATTGTAATGAAAAGAAATCTGGAGCATTGTGATGACAAGGGCCATAGAGCATTGTGATGACACGGTCATGGAACATTTTGATGACAGGAATTCTGGAACATTGTGATGACAAGGGCCATGGAGAATTGTGATGACATGGTCATGGAACATTGTGATGATAAGAATTCTGGAGCATTGTGATGACAAGTGTCATGGAGCATTGTAATGAAACTTTTCATTGTGCACCGTGATGACAAGGGGGATGGAGTATTGTGATGAAACTGGTCCTGGAGCATTGTGATAACAAAAGCCATTGAGCATTGTGATGACAGGCATCATGGAGCATTGTGAAGTAAGGGGTCATGGGGAATTGTAATGACAATAGAGAAATGTGATGAAAATGGTCAGCAAGCAAAGTGATTAAAGTGTTCATTTAGAATTGTCATGAAAAACTATATAGAGCATTGTGATGAAAAAGGTCATGGAGAACTGTGATCACTAGGGTCATGTAGCATTGTGATGACACGGTCATGGAACATTGGGATGACAAGAATTATGGAGCATTGTGATGACACGGTAATTGAACATTGTTATGACAAGAATTCTGGAGCATTGTGATGACAAGGGCCATGGAGAATTGTGATGATATGGTCATGGAACATTGTGATGACAAGAATTCTGGAGCATTGTGATGACAAGGGCCATGGAGCATTGTGATGACATGGTCATGGAACATTTTGATGACAAGAATTCTGGAGCATTGTGATGACACGGTCATGGAATATTGTGATGACAAAAATTATGGAGCATTGTGATGACACGGTCATGGAACATTGTGATGACAAGAATTCTGGAGCATTGTGATGACAATGGCCATGGTGCATTGTGATGACAAGAATTATGGATCATTGTGATGACACGGTCATGGAACATTGTGATGACAAGAATTCTGGAGCATTGTGATGACAAGGGCCATGGAGCATTGTGATGACATGGTCATGGAACATTGTGATGACAAGAATTTTGGAGCATTGTGATGAAAAGGGCCATGGTGCATTGTGATGACACGGTCATGGAACATTGGGATGACAAGAATTATGGAGCATTGTGATGACACGGTCATGGAACATTGTGATGACAAGAATTCTGGAGCATTGTGATGACAAGGGCCATGGAGAATTGTGATGATATGGTCATGGAACATTGTGATGACAAGAATTCTGGATCATTGTGATGAGAAGGGCCATGGAGCATTGTGATGACACGGTCATGGAACATTGTGATGACAAGAATTTTGGAGCATTGTGATGAAAAGGGGCATGGTGCATTGAGATTACACGGTCATGGAACATTGTGATGACAAGCAATCTGGAGCATTGTGATGACAAGGGCCATGGAGCATTGTGATGACACGGTCATGGAACATGGTGATGACAAGAATTCTGGAGCATTGTGATGACAAGTGTCATGGAGCATTGTAATGAATCTTTTCATTGTGCACCGTGATGAAAAGGGGGATGGAGTATTGTGATGAAACTGGTCCTGGAGCATTGTGATAACAAAAGCCATTGAGCATTGTGATGAGAGGCATCATGGAGCATTGTGAAGAAAGGGGTCATGGGGAATTGTAATGAGAATAGAGAAATGTGATGAAAATGGTCAGCAAGCAAAGTGATTAAAGTGGTCATTAAGAATTGTCATGAAAAACTATATAGAGCATTGTGATGACAAAGGTCATGGAGAACTGTGATGACCAGGCTCATTTAGCATTGTGATGACACGGTCATGGAACATTGTGATGACAAGAATTATGGAGCATTGTGATGACACGGTCATGGAACATTGTGATGAGAAGAATTATGGAGCATTGTGATGACACGGTCATGGAACATTGTGATGACAAAAATTATAGAGCATTGTGATGACACGGTCATGGAACATTGTGATGACAAGAATTATGGAGCATTGTGATGACACGGTCATGGAACATTGTGATGACAAGAATTATGGAGCACTGTGATGACACGGTCATGGAACATTGTAATGAAAAGAAATCTGGAGCATTGTGATGACAAGGGCCATGGAGCATTGTGATGACATGGTCATGGAACATTGTGATGACAAGAATTCTGGAGCATTGTGATGACAACGGCCATGGAGCATTGTGATGACACGGTCATGGATCATTGTGATGACAAGAATTCTGGAGCATTGTGATGACAAGTGCCATGGAGCATTGTGATGACACGGTCATGGAACATTGTGATGACAAGAATTCTGGAGCAGTGTGATGACAAGGGCCATGGTGCATTGTGATGACACGCTCATGGAACTTTGTGATGACAAGCAATCTGGAGCATTGTGATGACCAGGGCCATGGAGCATTGTGATGACACGGTCAATGAACATTGTGATGACAAGAATTCTGGAGCATTGTGATGACACGGTCATGGAACATTGTGATGACAAGAAATATGGAGCATTGTGATGACAAGGGCCATGGAGCATTGTGATGACATGGTCATGGAACATTTTGATGACAAGAATTCTGGAGCATTGTGATGACACGGTCATGGAACATTGTGATGACAAGAATTCTGGAGCATTGTGATAACAAGGGCCATGGAGCATTGTGATGACACGGTCATGGTACATTGTGATGACAAGAATTTTGGAGCATTGTGATGACAACGGCCATGGAGCATTGTGATGACACGGTCATGGAACATTGTGATGACAAGAATTCTGGAGCATTATGATGACAAGGGCCATGGAGCATTGTGATGACACGGTCATGGAACATTGTGATGACAAGAATTCTGGAGCATTGTGATGACAAGGGCCATGGTGCATTGTGATGACACGGTCATGGAACTTTGTGATGACAAAAATTCTGGAGCATTGTGATGACAAGGGCCATGGAGCATTGTGATGACACGGTCATTGTAATGAAAAGAAATCTGGAGCATTGTGATGACAAGGGCCATAGAGTATTGTGATGACACGGTCATGGAACATTTTGATGACAGGAATTCTGGAACATTGTGATGACAAGGGCCATGGAGAATTGTGATGACATGGTCATGGAACATTGTGATGATAAGAATTCTGGAGCATTGTGATGACAAGTGTCATGGAGCATTGTAATGAATCTTTTCATTGTGCACCGTGATGAAAAGGGGGATGGAGTATTGTGATGAAACTGGTCCTGGAGCATTGTGATAACAAAAGCCATTGAGCATTGTGATGACAGGCATCATGGAGCATTGTGAAGTAAGGGGTCATGGGGAATTGTAATGACAATAGAGAAATGTGATGAAAATGGTCAGCAAGCAAAGTGATTAAAGTGGTCATTTAGAATTGTCATGAAAAACTATATAGAGCATTGTGATGAAAAAAGTCATGGAGAACTGTGATGACTAGGGTCATGTAGCATTGTGATGACACGGTCATGGAACATTGGGATGACAAGAATTATGGAGCATTGTGATGACACGGTAATGGAACATTGTGATGACAAGAATTCTGGAGCATTGTGATGACAAGGGCCAAGGAGAATTGTGATGATATGGTCATGGAACATTGTGATGACAAGAATTCTGGAGCATTGTGATGACAAGGGCCATGGTGCATTGTGATGACACGGTCATGGAACTTTGTGATGACAAGCAATCTGGAGCATTGTGATGACCAGGGCCATGGAGCATTGTGATGACATGGTCATGGAATATTTTGATGACAAGAATTCTGGAGCATTGTGATGACAAGAATTCTGGAGCATTGTGATGACACGGTCATGGAACATTGTGCTGACAAGCAATATGGAGCATTGTGATGACAAGGGCCATGGAGCATTGTGATGACATGGTCATGGAACATTTTGATGACAAGAATTCTGGAGCATTGTGATGACACGGTCATGGAATATTGTGATGACAAAAATTATGGAGCATTGTGATGACACGGTCATGGAACATTGTGATGACAAGAATTCTGGAGCATTGTGATGACAATGGCCATGGTGCATTGTGATGACAAGAATTATGGATCATTGTGATGACACGGTCATGGAACATTGTGATGACAAGAATTCTGGAGCATTGTGATGACAAGGGCCATGGAGCATTGTGATGACATGGTCATGGAACATTGTGATGACAAGAATTTTGGAGCATTGTGATGAAAAGGGCCATGGTGCATTGTGATGACACGGTCATGGAACATGGTGATGACAAGAATTCTGGAGCATTGTGATGACAAGTGTCATGGAGCATTGTAATGAATCTTTTCATTGTGCACCGTGATGAAAAGGGGGATGGAGTATTGTGATGAAACTGGTCCTGGAGCATTGTGATAACAAAAGCCATTGAGCATTGTGATGAGAGGCATCATGGAGCATTGTGAAGAAAGGGGTCATGGGGAATTGTAATGAGAATAGAGAAATGTGATGAAAATGGTCAGCAAGCAAAGTGATTAAAGTGGTCATTTAGAATTGTCATGAAAAACTATATAGAGCATTGTGATGAAAAAGGTCATGGAGAACTGTGATGACTAGGGTCATGTAGCATTGTGATGACACGGTCATGGAACATTGGGATGACAAGAATTATGGAGCATTGTGATGACACGGTCATGGAACATTGTGATGACAAGAATTCTGGAGCATTGTGATGACAAGGGCCATGGAGAATTGTGATGATATGGTCATGGAACATTGTGATGACAAGAATTCTGGAGCATTGTGATGACAAGGGCCATGGAGCATTGTGATGACACGGTCATGGAATATTGTGATGACAAGAATTCTGGAGCATTGTTATGACAAGGGCCATGGAGCATTGTGATGACACGGTCATGGAACATTGTGATGACAAGAATTCTGGAGCATTGTGATGACAAGGGCCATGGAGCATTGTGATGACACGGTCATGGAACATTGTGATGACAAGAATTCTGGAGCATTGTGATGACAAGGGCCATGGTGCATTGTGATGACACGGTCATGGAACTTTGTGATGACAAGCAATCTGGAGCATTGTGATGACCAGGGCCATGGAGCATTGTGATGACACGGTCATGGAACATTGTGAAGACAAGAATTCTGGAGCATTGTGATGACAAGAATTCTGGAGCATTGTGATGACACGGTCATGTAACATTGTGATGACAAGAATTATGGAGCATTGTGATGACACGGTCATGGAACATTGTGATGACAAGAATTATGGAGCATTGTGATGACACGGTTATGGAACATTGTGATGACAAAAATTATAGAGCATTGTAATGACACGGTCATGGAACATTGTGATGACAAGAATTATGGAGCACTGTGATGACACGGTCATGGAACATTGTGATGACAAGAAGTATGGAGCATTGTGATGACACGGTCATGGAACTTTGTGATGACAAGCAATCTGGAGCATTGTGATGACCAGGGCCATGGAGCATTGTGATGACATGGTCATGGAACATTTTGATGACAAGAATTCTGGAGCATTGTGATGACAAGAATTCTGGAGCATTGTGATGACACGGTCATGGAACATTGTGCTGACAAGCAATATGGAGCATTGTGATGACAAGGGCCATGGAGCATTGTGATGACATGGTCATGGAACATTTTGATGACAAGAATTCTGGAGCATTGTGATGACACGGTCATGGAACATTGTGATGACAAAAATTATGGAGCATTGTGATGACACGGTCATGGAACATTGTGATGACAAGAAGTATGGAACATTGTGATGACACGGTCATGGAAAATTGTGATGACAAGAATTCTGGAGCATTGTGATGACAAGGGCCATGGAGCATTCTGATGACACGGTTATGGAACATTTTGATGACAATAATTCTGGAGCATTGTGATGACAAGTGCCATGGAGCATTGTGATGACACGGTCATGGAACATTGTGATGACAAGAATTCTGGAGCATTGTGATGACAAGGGCCATGGTGCATTGTGATGACACGGTCATGGAACTTTGTGATGACAAGCAATCTGGAGCATTGTGATGACCAGGGCCATGGAGCATTGTGATGACACGGTCAATGAACATTGTGATGACAAGAATTCTGGAGCATTGTGATGACAAGAATTCTGGAGCATTGTGATGACACGGTCATGGAACATTGTGATGACAAGAAATATGGAGCATTGTGATGACAAGGGCCATGGAGTATTGTGATGACATGGTCATGGAACATTTTGATGACAAGAATTCTGGAGCATTGTGATGACACGGTCATGGAACATTGTGATGACAAGAATTCTGGAGCATTGTGATAACAAGGGCCATGGAGCATTGTGATGACACGGTCATGGTACATTGTGATGACAAGAATTTTGGAGCATTATGATGACAAGGGCCATGGAGCATTGTGATGACACGGTCATGGAACATTGTGATGACAAGAATTCTGGAGCATTGTGATGACAAGGGCCATGGTGCATTGTAATGAAACTTTTCATTGTGCACCGTGATGACAAGGGGGATGGAGTATTGTGATGAAACTGGTCCTGGAGCATTGTGATAACAAAAGCCATTGAGCATTGTGATGACAGGCATCATGGAGCATTGTGAAGAAAGGGGTCATGGGGAATTGTAATGACAATAGAGAAATGTGAGGAAAATGGTCAGCAAGCAAAGTGATTAAAGTGGTCATTTAGAATTGTCATGAAAAACTATATAGAGCATTGTGATGAAAAAGGTCATGGAGAACTGTGATGACTAGGGTCATGTAGCATTGTGATGACACGGTCATGGAACATTGGGATGACAAGAGTTATGGAGCATTGTGATGACACGGTCATGGAACATTGTGATGACAAGAATTCTGGAGCATTGTGATGACAAGGGCCATGGAGTATTGTGATGATATGGTCATGGAACATTGTGATGACAAGAATTCTGGAGCATTGTGATGACAAGGGCCATGGAGCATTGTGATGACACGGTCATGGAATATTGTGATGACAAGAATTCTGGTGCATTGTTATGACAAGGGCCATGGAGCATTGTGATGACACGGTCATGGAACATTGTGATGACAAGAATTCTGGAGCATTGTGATGACAAGGGCCATGGTGCATTGTGATGACACGGTCATGGAACTTTGTGATGACAAGCAATCTGGAGCATTGTGATGACCAGGGCCATGGAGCATTGTGATGACACGGTCATGGAACATTGTGATGACAAGAATTCTGGAGCATTGTGATGACAAGAATTCTGGAGCATTGTGATAACACAGTCAAGGAACATTGTGATGACAAGAAATATGGAGCATTGTGATGACAAGGGCCATGGAGCATTGTGATGACACGGTGATGGAATATTGTGATGACAAGAATTCTGGAGCATTGTTATGACAAGGGCCATGGAGCATTGTGATGACACGGTCATGGAACATTGTGATGACAAGAATTCTGGAGCATTGTGATGACAAGGGCCATGGTGCATTGTGATGACACGGTCATGTAACTTTGTGATGACAAGCAATCTGGAGCATTGTGATGACCTGGGCCATGGAGCATTGTGATGACACGGTCATGGAACATTGTGAAGACAAGAATTCTGGAGCATTGTGATGACAAGAATTCTGGAGCATTGTGATAACACGGTCATGGAACATTGTGATGACAAGAAATATAGAGCATTGTGATGACAAGGGCCATGGAGCATTGTGATGACATGGTCATGGAACATTTTGATGACAAGAATTCTGGAGCATTGTGATGACACGGTCATGGAACATTGTGATGACAAAAATTATGGAGCATTGTGATGACACGGTCATGGAACATTGTGATGACAAGAATTATGGAGCATTGTGATGACACGGTCATGGAACATTGTGATGACAAAAATTATAGAGCATTGTGATGACACGGTCATGGAACATTGTGATGACAAGAATTATGGAGCACTGTGATGACACGGTCATGGAACATTGTGATGACAAGAATTCTGGAGCATTGTGATGACAAGGGCCATGGAGCATTGTGATGACACGGTCATGGAACATTGTGTTGACAAGAATTCTGGAGCATTGTGATGACAAGGGCCATGGTGCATTGTGATGACACGGTCATGGAACTTTGTGATGACAAGCAATCTGGAGCATTGTGATGACCAGGGCCATGGAGCATTGTGATGACATGGTCATGGAACATTTTGATGACAAGAATTCTGGAGCATTGTGATGACAAGAATTCTGGAGCATTGTGATGACACGGTCATGGAACATTGTGCTGACAAGCAATGTGGAGCATTGTGATGACAAGGGCCTTGGAGCATTGTGATGACATGGTCATGGAACATTGTGATGACAAGAATTCTGGAGCATTGTGATGACACGGTCATGGAACATTGTGATGACAAGAAGTATGGAGCATTGTGATGAAACGGTCATGGACCATTGTGATGACAAGAATTCTGGAGCATTGTGATGACAAGGGCCATGGAGCATTGTGATGACACGGTCATGGAACATTGTGATGACAATAATTCTGGAGCATTGTGATGACACGGTCATGGAACATTGTGATGACAAGAATTAAGGAGCATTGTGATGACAAGGGCCATGGAGCATTGGGATGACACGGTCATGGAACATTTTGATGACAAGAATTTTGGAGCATTGTGATGACAACGGCCATGGAGCATTGTGATGACACGTTCATGGAACATTGTGATGACAAGAATTCTGGAGCATTATGATGAAAACGGCCATGGAGCATTGTGATGACACGGTCATGGAACATTGTGATGACAAGAATTCTTGAGAATTGTGATGACAAGGGCCATGGTGCATTGTGATGACACGGTCATGGAACTTTGTGATGACAAGCAATCTGGAGCATTGTGATGACCAGGGCCATGGAGCATTGTGATGACACGGTCATGGAACATTGTGATGACAAGCATTCTGGAGCATTGTGATGACAAGAATTCTGGAGCATTGTGATGACAAAAATTATGGAGCATTGTGATGACACGGTCATGGAACATTGTGATGACAAGAATTCTGGAGCATTGTGATGACAAGGGCCGTGGAGCATTGTGATGACACGGTCATGGAACATTGTGATGACAAGAACACTGGAGCATTGTGATGACAAGGGCCATGCAGCATCGTGATGACACGGTCATGGAACATTGTGATGACAAGAATTCTGGAGCATTGTGATGACACGGTCATGGAACATTGTGATGACAAGAATTATGGAGCATTGTGATGACATGGTCATGGAACATTGTGATGACAAGAATTCTGGAGCATTGTGATGACAAGGGCCATGGAGCATTGTGATGACACGGTCATGGAACATTGTGATGAAAAGAATTATGGAGCATTGTGATGACACGGTCATGGTACATTGTGATGACAAGAATTAAGGAGCATTGTGATGACAAGGGCCATGCAGCATCGTGATGACACGGTCATGGAACATTGTGATGACAAGAATTCTGGAGCATTGTGATGACAACGGCCATGGAGCATTGTGATGACACGGTCATGGAACATTGTGATGACAAGAATTCTGGAGCATTGTGATGACAAGGGCCATGGAGCATTGTGATGACACGGTCATGGAACTTTGTGATGACAAGCAATCTGGAGCATTGTGATGACAAGGGCCATGGTGCATTGTGATGACACGGTCATGGAACTTTGTGATGACAAGCAATCTGGAGCATTGTGATGACCAGGGCCATGGAGCATTGTGATGACACGGTCATGGAACATTGTGATGACAAGAATTCTGGAGCATTGTGATGACAAGAATTCTGGAGCATTGTGATGACACGGTCTTGGAACATTGTGCTGACAAGCAATATGGAGTATTGTGATGACAAGGGCCATGGAGCATTGTGATGACATGGTCATGGAACATTTTGATGACAAGAATTCTGGAGCATTGTGATGACACGGTCATGGAACATTGTGATGACAAAAATTATGGAGCATTGTGATGACACGATCATGGAACATTGTGATGACAAGAAGTATGGAGCATTGTGATGACACGGTCATGGAACATTGTGATGACAAGAATTCTGGAGCATTGTGATGACAAGGGCCATGGAGCATTCTGATGACACGGTCATGGAACATTGTGATGACAAGAATTATGGAGCATTGTGATGACAAGGGCCATGGAGCATTGTGATGACACGGTCATGGAACATTGTGATGACAAGCAATCTGGAGCATTGTGATGACCAGGGCCATGGAGCATTGTGATGACACGGTCATGGAACATTGTGATGACAAGCATTCTGGAGCATTGTGATGAGAAGAATTCTGGAGCATTGTGATCACACGGTCATGGATCATTGTGATGACAAGAATTAAGGAGCATTGTGATGACAAGGGCCATGGAGCATTGTGATGACACGGTCATGGAACATTGTGATGACAAGAATTCTGGAGCATTGTGATGACAACGGCCATGGAGCATTGTGATGACACGGTCATGGAACATTGTGATGACAAGAATTCTGGAGCATTGTGATGACAAGGGCCATGGAGCATTGTGATGACACGGTCATGGAACTTTGTGATGACAAGCAATCTGGAGCATTGTGATGACAAGGGCCATGGTGCATTGTGATGACACGGTCATGGAACATTGTGATGACAAGCAATCTGGAGCATTGTGATGACCAGGGCCATGGAGCATTGTGATGACACGGTCATGGAACATTGTGATGACAAGAATTCTGGAGCATTGTGATGACAAGAATTCTGGAGCATTGTGATGACACGGTCATGGAACATTGTGCTGACAAGCAATATGGAGTATTGTGATGACAAGGGCCATGGAGCATTGTGATGACATGGTCATGGAACATTTTGATGACAAGAATTCTGGAGCATTGTGATGACACGGTCATGGAACATAGTGATGACAAAAATTATGGAGCATTGTGATGACACGATCATGGAACATTGTGATGACAAGAAGTATGGAGCATTGTGATGACACGGTCATGGAACATTGTGATGACAAGAATTCTGGAGCAGTGTGATGACAAGGGCCATGGAGCATTCTGATGACACGGTCATGGAACATTGTGATGACAAGAATTATGGAGCATTGTGATGACACGGTCATGGAACATTGTGATGACAAGAATTAAGGAGCATTGTGATGACAAGTGCCATGGAGCATTGTGATGACACGGTCATGGAAAATTGTGATGACAAGAATTCTAGAGCATTATGATGACAACGGCCATGGAGCATTGTGATGACACGGTCATGGATCATTGTGATGACAAGAAATCTGGAGCATTGTGATGACAAGTGCCATGGAGCATTGTGATGACATGGTCATGGAACATTGTGATGACAAGAATTCTGGAGTATTGTGATGACACGGTCATGGAACATTGTGATGACAAAAATTATGGAGCATTGTGATGACACTGTCATGGAACATTGTGATGACAAGGATTATGGAGCATTGTGATGACACGGTCATGGAACATTGTGATGACAAGAATTAAGGAGCATTGTGATGACAAGGGCCATGGAGCATTGTGATGACACGGTCATGGAACATTGTGATGACAAGAATTCTGGAGCATTGTGATGACAACGGCCATGGAGCATTGTGATGACACGGTCATGGAATATTGTGATGACAAGAATTCTGGAGCATTGTTATGACAAGGGCCATGGATCATTGTGATGACACGGTCATGGAACATTTTGATGACAAGAATTCTGGAGAATTGTGATGACAAGGGCCATGGTGCATTGTGATGACACGGTCATGGAACTTTGTGATGACAAGCAATCTGGAGCATTGTGATGACCAGGGCCATGGAGCATTGTGATGACACGGTCATGGAACATTGTGAAGACATGAATTCTGGAGCATTGTGATGACAAGAATTCTGGAGCATTGTGATAACACGGTCATGGAACATTGTGATGACAAGAAATATGGAGCATTGTGATGACAAGGGCCATGGAGCATTGTGATGACATGGTCATGGAACATTTTGATGACAAGAATTCTGGAGCATTGTGATGACACGGTCATGGAACATTGTGATGACAAAAATTATGGAGCATTGTGATGACACGGTCATGGAATATTGTGATGACAAGAATTATGGAGCCTTGTGATGACACGGTCATGGAACATTGTGATGACAAAAATTATAGAGCATTGTGATGACACGGTCATGGAACATTGTGATGACAAGAATTATGGAGCACTGTGATGAAACGGTCATGGAACATTGTGATGACAAGTATTCTGGAGCATTGTGATGACAGGGGCCATGGAGCATTGTGATGACACGGTCATGGAACATTGTGATGACAAGAATTCTGGAGCATTGTGATGACAAGGGCCATGGTGCATTGTGATGACACGGTCATGGAACTTTGTGATGACAAGCAATCTGGAGCATTGTGATGACCAGGGCCATGGAGCATTGTGATGACATGGTCATGGAACATTTTGATGACAAGAATTCTGGAGCATTGTGATGACAAGAATTCTGGAGCATTGTGATGACACGGTCATGGAACATTGTGCTGACAAGCAATATGGAGCATTGTGATGACAAGGGCCATGGAGCATTGTGATGACATGGTCATGGAACATTGTGATGAGAAGAATTCTGGAGCATTGTGATGACACGGTCATGGAACATTGTGATGACAAAAATTATGGAGCATTGTGATGACACGGTCATGGAACATTGTGATGACAAGAAGTATGGAGCATTGTGATGACACGGTCATGGACCATTGTGATGACAAGAATTCTGGAGCATTGTGATGACAAGGGCCATGGAGCATTGTGATGACACGGTCATGGAACATTGTGATGAAAATAATTCTGGAGCATTGTGATGACACGGTCATGGAACATTGTGATGACAAGAAGTATGGAGCATTGTGATGACACGGGCATGGACCATTGTGATGACAAGAATTCTGGAGCATTGTGATGACAAGGGCCATGGAGCATTGTGATGACACGGTCATGGAACATTGTGATGACAAGAATTCTGGAGCATTGTGATGACACGGTCATGGAACATTGTGATGACAAGAAGTATGGAGCATTGTGATGACACGGTCATGGACCATTGTGATGACAAGAATTCTGGAGCATTGTGATGACAAGGGCCATGGAGCATTGTGATGACAGGGTCATGGAACATTGTGATGACAAGAATTCTGGAGCATTGTGATGACACGGTCATGGAACATTGTGATGACAAAAATTATGGAGCATTGTGATGACACGATCATGGAACATTGTGATGACAAGAAGTATGGAGCATTGTGATGACACGGTCATGGAACATTGTGATGACAAGAATTCTGGAGCATTGTGATGACAAGGGCCATGGAGCATTCTGATGACACGGTCATGGAACATTGTGATGACAAGAATTATGGAGCATTGTGATGACAAGGGCCATGGAGCATTGTGATGACACGGTCATGGAACATTGTGATGACAAGCAATCTGGAGCATTGTGATGACCAGGGCCATGGAGCATTGTGATGACACGGTCATGGAACATTGTGATGACAAGCATTCTGGAGCATTGTGATGAGAAGAATTCTGGAGCATTGTGATCACACGGTCATGGATCATTGTGATGACAAGAATTAAGGAGCATTGTGATGACAAGGGCCATGGAGCATTGTGATGACACGGTCATGGAACATTGTGATGACAAGAATTCTGGAGCATTGTGATGACAACGGCCATGGAGCATTGTGATGACACGGTCATGGAACATTGTGATGACAAGAATTCTGGAGCATTGTGATGACAAGGGCCATGGAGCATTGTGATGACACGGTCATGGAACTTTGTGATGACAAGCAATCTGGAGCATTGTGATGACAAGGGCCATGGTGCATTGTGATGACACGGTCATGGAACATTGTGATGACAAGAAGTATGGAGCATTGTGATGACACGGTCATGGAACATTGTGATGACAAGAATTCTGGAGCAGTGTGATGACAAGGGCCATGGAGCATTCTGATGACACGGTCATGGAACATTGTGATGACAAGAATTATGGAGCATTGTGATGACACGGTCATGGAACATTGTGATGACAAGAATTAAGGAGCATTGTGATGACAAGGGCCATGGAGCATTGTGATGACACGGTCATGGAAAATTGTGATGACAAGAATTCTAGAGCATTATGATGACAACGGCCATGGAGCATTGTGATGACACGGTCATGGATCATTGTGATGACAAGAAATCTGGAGCATTGTGATGACAAGTGCCATGGAGCATTGTGATGACATGGTCATGGAACATTGTGATGACAAGAATTCTGGAGTATTGTGATGACACGGTCATGGAACATTGTGATGACAAAAATTATGGAGCATTGTGATGACACTGTCATGGAACATTGTGATGACAAGGATTATGGAGCATTGTGATGACACGGTCATGGAACATTGTGATGACAAGAATTAAGGAGCATTGTGATGACAAGGGCCATGGAGCATTGTGATGACACGGTCATGGAACATTGTGATGAGAAGAATTCTGGAGCATTGCGATGACAAGGGCAATGGAGCATTGTGATGACACGGTCATGGAACATTGTGATGACAAGAATTCTGGAGCATTGCGATGACAAGGGCCATGGAGCATTGTGATGACACGGTTATGGAACATTGTGATGACAAGAATTCTGGAGCATTGTGATGACAACGGCCATGGAGCATTGTGATGACACGGTCATGGAATATTGTGATGACAAGAATTCTGGAGCATTGTTATGACAAGGGCCATGGAGCATTGTGATGACACGGTCATGGAACATTGTGATGACAAGAATTCTGGAGAATTGTGATGACAAGGGCCATGGTGCATTGTGATGACACGGTCATGGAACTTTGTGATGACAAGCAATCTGGAGCATTGTGATGACCAGGGCCATGGAGCATTGTGATGACACGGTCATGGAACATTGTGAAGACATGAATTCTGGAGCATTGTGATGACAAGAATTCTGGAGCATTGTGATAACACGGTCATGGAACATTGTGATGACAAGAAATATGGAGCATTGTGATGACAAGGGCCATGGAGCATTGTGATGACATGGTCATGGAACATTTTGATGACAAGAATTCTGGAGCATTGTGATGACACGGTCATGGAACATTGTGATGACAAAAATTATAGAGCATTGTGATGACACGGTCATGGAACATTGTGATGACAAGAATTATGGAGCACTGTGATGACACGGTCATGGAACATTGTGATGACAAGAATTCTGGAGCATTGTGATGACAAGGGCCATGGAGCATTGTGATGACACGGTCATGGAACATTGTGATGACAAGAATTCTGGAGCATTGTGATGACAAGGGCCATGGTGCATTGTGATGACACGGTCATGGAACTTTGTGATGACAAGCAATCTGGAGCATTGTGATGACCAGGGCCATGGAGCATTGTGATGACATGGTCATGGAACATTTTGATGACAAGAATTCTGGAGCATTGTGATGACAAGAATTCTGGAGCATTGTGATGACACGGTCATGGAACATTGTGCTGACAAGCAATATGGAGCATTGTGATGACAAGGGCCATGGAGCATTGTGATGACATGGTCATGGAACATTGTGATGAGAAGAATTCTGGAGCATTGTGATGACACGGTCATGGAACATTGTGATGACAAAAATTATGGAGCATTGTGATGACACGGTCATGGAACATTGTGATGACAAGAAGTATGGAGCATTGTGATGACACGGTCATGGACCATTGTGATGACAAGAATTCTGGAGCATTGTGATGACAAGGGCCATGGAGCATTGTGATGACACGGTCATGGAACATTGTGATGACAATAATTCTGGAGCATTGTGATGACACGGTCATGGAACATTGTGATGACAAGAATTAAGGAGCATTGTGATGACAAGGGCCATGGAGCATTGGGATGACACGGTCATGGAACATTGTGATGACAAGAATTTTGGAGCATTGTGATGACAACGGCCATGGAGCATTGTGATGACACGGTCATGGAACATTGTGATGACAAGAATTCTTGAGAATTGTGATGACAAGGGCCATGGTGCATTGTGATGACACGGTCATGGAACTTTGTGATGACAAGCAATCTGGAGCATTGTGATGACCAGGGCCATGGAGCATTGTGATGACACGGTCATGGAACATTGTGATGACAAGCATTCTGGAGCATTGTGATGACAAGAATTCTGGAGCATTGTGATGACACGGTCATGGAACATTGTGATGACAAAAATTATGGAGCATTGTGATGACACGGTCATGGAACATTGTGGTGACAAGAATTCTGGAGCATTGTGATGACAAGGGCCGTGGAGCATTGTGATGACACGGTCATGGAACATTGTGATGACAAGAACACTGGAGCATTGTGATGACAAGGGCCATGCAGCATCGTGATGACACGGTCATGGAACATTGTGATGACAAGAATTCTGGAGCATTGTGATGACACGGTCATGGAACATTGTGATGACAAGAATTATGGAGCATTGTGATGACACGGTCATGGAACATTGTGATGACAAGAATTCTGGAGCATTGTGATGACAAGGGCCATGGAGCATTGTGATGACACGGTCATGGAACATTGTGATGACAAGAATTATGGAGCATTGTGATGACACAGTCATGGTACATTGTGATGAAAAGAATTAAGGAGCATTGTGATGACAAGGGCCATGGAGCATTGTGATGACACGGTTATGGAACATTGTGATGACAAGAATTCTGGAGCATTGTGATGACAACGGCCATGGAGCATTGTGATGACACCGTCATGGAACATTGTGATGACAAGAATTCTGGAGCATTGTGATGACAAGGGCCATGGAGCATTGTGATGACACGGTCATGGAACTTTGTGATGACAAGCAATCTGGAGCATTGTGATGACAAGGGCCATGGTGCATTGTGATGACACGGTCATGGAACTTTGTGATGACAAGCAATCTGGAGCATTGTGATGACCAGGGCCATGGAGCATTATTATGACACGGTCATGGAACATTGTGATGACAACAATTCTGGAGCATTGTGATGACAAGAATTCTGGAGCATTGTGATGACACGGTCATGGAACATTGTGCTGACAAGCAATATGGAGTATTGTGATGACAAGGGCCATGGAGCATTGTGATGACATGGTCATGGAACATTTTGATGACAAGAATTCTGGAGCATTGTGATGACACGGTCATGGAACATTGTGATGACAAAAATTATGGAGCATTGTGATGACACGATCATGGAACATTGTGATGACAAGAAGTATGGAGCATTGTGATGACACGGTCATGGAACATTGTGATGACAAAAATTATGGAGCATTGTGATGACACGATCATGGAACATTGTGATGACAAGAAGTATGGAGCATTGTGATGACACGGTCATGGAACATTGTGATGACAAGAAATATGGAGCATTGTGATGACATGGTCATGGAACATTGTGATGATAAGAATTCTGGAGCATTGTGATGACACGTTCATGGAACATTGTGATGACAAGAATTCTGGAGCATTGTGATGACAAGGGCCATGCAGCATTGTGATGACACGGTTATGGAACATTGTGATGACAAGAAATATGGAGCATTGTGATGACATGGTCATGGAACATTGTGATGACAAGAATTCTGGAGCATTGTGATGACACGGTCATGGAACATTGTGAGACAAAAATTATGGAGCATTGTGATGACACGGTCATGGAACATTGTGATGACAAGAATTCTGGAGCATTGTGATGACAAGGGCCATGGAGCATTCTGATGACACGGTCATGGAAAATTGTGATGACAAGAATTCTAGAGCATTATGATGACAACGGCCATGGAGCATTGTGATGACACGGTCATGGATCATTGTGATGACAAGAATTCTGGAGCATTGTGATGACAAGTGCCATGGAGCATTGTGATGACATGGTCATGGAACATTGTGATGACAAGAATTCTGGAGTATTGTGATGACACGGTCATGGAACATTGTGATGACAAAAATTATGGAGCATTGTGATGACACTGTCATGGAACATTGTGATGACAAGGATTATGGAGCATTGTGATGACACGGTCATGGAACATTGTGATGACAAGAATTCTGGAGCATTGTGATGACAAGGGCCATGGAGCATTGTGATGACACGGTCATGGAACATTGTGATGACAAGAATTATGGAGAATTGTGATGACACGGTCATGGAACATTGTGATGACAAGAATTAAGGAGCATTGTGATGACAAGGGCCATGGAGCATTGTGATGACACGGTCATGGAACATTGTGATGACAAGAATTCTGGAGCATTGTGATGACAACGGCCATAGAGCATTGTGATGACACGGTCATGGAACATTGTGATGACAAGAATTCTGGAGCATTGTGATGACAAGGGCCATGGAGCATTGTGATGACACGGTCATGGAACTTTGTGATGATAAGCAATCTGGAGCATTGTGATGACAAGGGCCATGGTGCATTGTGATGACACGGTCATGGAACATTGTGATGACAAGCAATCTGGAGCATTGTGATGACCAGGGCCATGGAGCATTGTGATGACACGGTCATGGAACATTGTGATGACAAGAATTCTGGAGCATTGTGATGACAAGAATTCTGGAGTATTGTAATGACACGGTCATGGAACATTGTGATGAGAAGAAATATGGAGCACTGTGATGACAAGGGCCATGGAGCATTGTGATGACATGGTCATGGAACCTTGTGATGATAAGAATTCTGGAGCATTTTGATGACACGGTCATGGAACATTGTGATGACAAGAATTATGGATCATTGTGATGACACGGTCATGGAACATTTTGATGACAAGAATTCTGGATCATTGTGATGACAAGAATTCTGGAGCATTGTGATGACACGGTCATGGAACATTGTGCTGAAAAGCAATATGGAGCATTGTGATGACAAGGGCCATGGAGCATTGTGATGACATGGTCATGGAACATTGTGATGACAAGAATTCTGGAGCATTGTGATGACACGGTCATGGAACATTGTGATGACAAAAATTATGGAGCATTGTGATGACACGGTCATGGAACATTGTGATGACAAGAAGTATGGAGCATTGTGATGACACGGTCATGGACCATTGTGATGACAATAATTCTGGAGCATTGTGATGACAAGGGCCATGGAGCATTGTGATGACACGGTCATGGAACATTGTGATGACAATAATTCTGGAGCATTGTGATGACACGGTCATGGAACATTGTGATGACAAGAATTAAGGAGCATTGTGATGACAAGGGCCATGGAGCATTGGGATGACACGGTCATGGAACATTGTGATGACAAGAATTTTGGAGCATTGTGATGACAACGGCCATGGAGCATTGTGATGACACGGTCATGGAACATTGTGATGACAAGAATTCTGGAGCATTATGATGACAACGGCCATGGAGCATTGTGATGACACGGTCATGGAACATTGTGATGACAAGAATTCTTGAGAATTGTGATGACAAGGGCCATGGTGAATTGTGATGACACGGTCATGGAACTTTGTGATGACAAGCAATCTGGAGCATTGTGATGACCAGGGCCATGGAGCATTGTGATGACACGGTCATGGAACATTGTGATGACAATCATTCTGGAGCATTGTGATGACAAGAATTCTGGAGCATTGTGATGACACGGTCATGGAACATTGTGATGACAAAAATTATGGAGCATTGTGATGACACGGTCATGGAACATTGTGATGACAAGAATTCTGGAGCATTGTGATGACAAGGGCCGTGGAGCATTGTGAAGACACGGTCATGGAACATTGTGATGACAAGAACACTGGAGCATTGTGATGACAAGGGCCATGCAGCATCGTGATGACACGGTCATGGAACATTGTGATGACAAGAATTCTGGAGCATTGTGATGACACGGTCATGGAACATTGTGATGACAAGAATTATGGAGCATTGTGATGACACGGTCATGGAACATTGTGATGACAAGAATTATGGAGCATTGTGATGACAAGGGCCATGGAACATTGTGATGACACGGTCATGGAATATTGTGATGACAAGAATTATGGAGCATTGTGATGACACGGTCATGGTACATTGTGATGAAAAGAATTAAGGAGCATTGTGATGACAAGGGCCATGGAGCATTGTGATGACACGGTCATGGAACATTGTGATGACAAGAATTCTGGAGCATTGTGATGACAACGGCCATGGAGCATTGTGATGACACGGTCATGGAACATTGTGATGACAAGAATTCTGGAGCATTGTGATGACAAGGGCCATGGAGCATTGTGATGACACGGTCATGGAACTTTGTGATGACAAGCAATCTGGAGCATTGTGATGACAAGGGCCATGGTGCATTGTGATGACACGGTCATGGAACTTTGTGATGACAAGCAATCTGGAGCATTGTGATGACCAGGGCCATGGAGCATTGTGATGACACGGTCATGGAACATTGTGATGACAACAATTCTGGAGCATTGTGATGACAAGAATTCTGGAGCATTGTGATGACACGGTCATGGAACATTGTGCTGACAAGCAATATGGAGTATTGTGATGACAAGGGCCATGGAACATTGTGATGACACGGTCATGGAATATTGTGATGACAAGAAGTATGGAGCATTGTGATGACACGGTCATGGAACATTGTGATGACAAGAATTCTGGAGCATTGTGATGACAAGGGCCATGGAACATTGTGATGACACGGTCATGGAATATTGTGATGACAAGAAGTATGGAGCATTGTGATGACACGGTCATGGAACATTGTGATGACAAGAATTCTGGAGCATTGTGATGACAAGGGCCATGGAGCATTCTGATGACACGGTCATGGAACATTGTGATGACAAGAATTATGGAGCATTGTGATGACACGGTCATGGAACATTGTGATGACAAGAATTAAGGAGCATTGTGATGACAAGGGCCATGGAGCATTGTGATGACACGGTCATGGAACATTGTGATGACAAGAATTAAGGAGCATTGTGATGACAAGGGCCATGGAGCATTGTGATGACACGGTCATGGAACATTGTGATGACAAGAATTTTGGGGCATTGTGATGACAACGGCCATGGAGCATTGTGATGACACGGTCATGGATCATTGTGATGACAAGAATTCTGGAGCATTGTGATGACAAGTGCCATGGAGCATTGTGATGACATGGTCATGGAACATTGTGATGACAAGAATTCTGGAGTATTGTGATGACACGGTCATGGAACATTGTGATGACAAGGATTATGGAACATTGTGATGACACGGTCATGGAACATTGTGATGACAAGAATTCTGGAGCATTGTGATGACAAAGGCCATGGAGCATTGTGATGACACGGTCATGGAACATTGTGATGACAAGAATTATGGAGAATTGTGATGACACGGTCATGGAACATTGTGATGACAAGAATTAAGGAGCATTGTGATGACAAGGGCCATGGAGCATTGTGATGACACGGTCATGGAACATTGTGATGACAAGAATTCTGGAGCATTGTGATGACAACGGCCATGGAGCATTGTGATGACACGGTCATGGAACATTGTGATGACAAGAATTCTGGAGCATTGTGATGACAAGGGCCATGGAGCATTGTGATGACACGGTCATGGAACTTTGTGATGACAAGCAATCTGGAGCATTGTGATGACAAGGGCCATGGGGCATTGTGATGACACGGTCATGGAACTTTGTGATGACAAGCAATCTGGAGCATTGTGATGACCAGGGCCATGGAGCATTGTGATGACACGGTCATGGAACATTCTGATGACAAGAATTCTGGAGCATTGTGATGACAAGAATTCTGGAGCATTGTAATGACACGGTCATGGAACATTGTGATGACAAAAAATATGGAGCACTGTGATGACAAGGGCCATGGAGCATTGTGATGACATGGTCATGGAACATTGTGATGATAAGAATTCTGGAGCATTTTGATGACACGGTCATGGAACATTGTGATGACAAGAATTATGGATCATTGTGATGACACGGTCATGGAACATTTTGATGACAAGAATTCTGGATCATTGTGATGACAAGGGCCATGGAGCATTGTGATGACACGGTAATGGAACATTGTGATGACAAGAATTCTGGAGCATTGTGATGACAAGGGCCATGGAGCATTGTGATGACATGGTCATGGAACATTGTGATGACAAGAATTTTGGAGCATTGTGATGACAAGGGCCATGGAGCATTGTGATGACACGGTCATGGAACATTGTGATGACAAAAATTCTGGAGCATTGTGATGACAAGGGCCATGGTGCATTGTGATGACACGGTCAGGGAACTTTGTGATGACAAGCAATCTGGAGCATTGTGATGACCAGGGCCATGGAGCATTGTGATGACATGGTCATGGAACATTGTGATGACAAGAATTCTAGAGCATTGTGATGACACGGTCATGGAACATTGTGATGACAAGAATTCTGGAGCATTGTGATGACAAGGGCCATGGAGCATTGTGATGACACGGTCATGGAACATTGTGATGACAAGAATTTTGGAGCATTGTGATGACAACGGCCATGGAGCATTGTGATGACACGGTCATGGAACATTGTGATGACAAGAATTCTGGAGCATTATGATGGCAAGGGCCATGGAGCATTGTGATGACACGGTCATGGAACATTGTGATGACAAGAATTCTGGAGCATTGTGATGACAAGGGCCATGGAGCATTGTGATGACACGGTCATGGAACATTTTGATGACAAGAATTCTGGAGCATTGTGATGACAAGGGCCATGGAGCATTGTAATGAAACTTTTCATTGTGCACCGTGATGACAAGGGGGATGGAGTATTGTGATGAAACTGGTCCTGGAGCATTGTGATAACAAAAGCCATTGAGCATTGTGATGACAGGCATCATGGAGCAATGTGAAGAAAGGGGTCATGGGGAATTGTAATGACAATAGAGAAATATGATGAAAATGGTCAGCAAGCAAAGTGATTAAAGTGGTCATTTAGAATTGTCATGAAAAACTATATAGAGCATTGTGATGAAAAAGGTCATGGAGAACTGTGATGACTAGGGTCATGTAGCATTGTGATGACACGGTCATGGAACATTGGGATGACAAGAATTATGGAGCATAGTGATGACACGGTCATGGAACATTGTGATGACAAGAATTCTGGAGCATTGTGATGACAAGGGCCAAGGAGAATTGTGATGATATGGTCATGGAACATTGTGATGACAAGAATTCTGGAGCATTGTGATGAAAAGCGCCATGGAGCATTGTGATGACACGGTGATGGAATATTGTGATAAAAAGAATTCTGGAGCATTGTTATGACAAGGGCCATGAAGCATTGTGATGACACGGTCATGGAACATTGTGATGACAAGAATTCTGGAGCATTGTGATGACAAGGACCATGGTGCATTTTGATGACATGGTCATGGAACTTTGTGATGACAAGCAATCTGGAGCATTGTGATGACCAGGGCCATGGAGCAGTGTGATGACACGGTCATGGAAAATTGTGATGACAAGAATTCTAGAGCATTATGATGACAACGGCCATGGAGCATTGTGATGACACGGTCATGGATCATTGTGATGACAAGAATTCTGGAGCATTGTGATGACAAGTGCCATGGAGCATTGTGATGACATGGTCATGGAACATTGTGATGACAAGAATTCTGGAGTATTGTGATGACACGGTCATGGAACATTGTGATGACAAAAATTATGGAGCATTGTGATGACACTGTCATGGAACATTGTGATGACAAGGATTATGGAGCATTGTGATGACACGGTCATGGAACATTGTGATGACAAGAATTCTGGAGCATTGTGATGACAAGGGCCATGGAGCATTGTGATGACACGGTCATGGAACATTGTGATGACAAGAATTATGGAGAATTGTGATGACACGGTCATGGAACATTGTGATGACAAGAATTAAGGAGCATTGTGATGACAAGGGCCATGGAGCATTGTGATGACACGGTCATGGAACATTGTGATGACAAGAATTCTGGAGCATTGTGATGACAACGGCCATGGAGCATTGTGATGACACGGTCATGGAACATTGTGATGACAAGAATTCTGGAGCATTGTGATGACAAGGGCCATGGAGCATTGTGATGACACGGTCATGGAACTTTGTGATGACAAGCAATCTGGAGCATTGTGATGACAAGGGCCATGGTGCATTGTGATGACACGGTCATGGAACTTTGTGATGACAAGCAATCTGGAGCATTGTGATGACCAGGGCCATGGAGCATTGTGATGACACGGTCATGGAACATTGTGATGACAAGAATTCTGGAGCATTGTGATGACAAGAATTCTGGAGCATTGTAATGACACGGTCATGGAACATTGTGATGACAAGAAATATGGAGCACTGTGATGACAAGGGCCATGGAGCATTGTGATGACATGGTCATGGAACATTGTGATGATAAGAATTCTGGAGCATTTTGATGACACGGTCATGGAACATTGTGATGACAAGAATTATGGATCATTGTGATGACACGGTCATGGAACATTTTGATGACAAGAATTCTGGATCATTGTGATGACAAGGGCCATGGAGCATTGTGATGACACGGTCATGGAACATTGTGATGACAAGAATTCTGGAGCATTGTGATGACAAGGGCCATGGAGCATTGTGATGACATGGTCATGGAACATTGTGATGACAAGAATTTTGGAGCATTGTGATGACAAGGGCCATGGAGCATTGTGATGACACGGTCATGGAACATTGTGATGACAATAATTCTGGAGCATTGTGATGACAAGGGCCATGGTGCATTGTGATGACACGATCATGGAACTTTGTGATGACAAGCAATCTGGAGCATTGTGATGACCAGGGCCATGGAGCATTGTGATGACATGGTCATGGAACATTGTGATGACAAGAATTCTGGAGCATTGTGATGACACGGTCATGGAACATTGTGATGACAAGAATTCTGGAGCATTGTGATGACAAGGGCCATGGAGCATTGTGATGACACGGTCATGGAACATTGTGATGACAAGAATTTTGGAGCATTGTGATGACAACGGCCATGGAGCATTGTAATGACACGGTCATGGAACATTGTGATGACAAGAATTCTGGAGCATTATGATGGCAAGGGCCATGGAGCATTGTGATGACACGGTCATGGAACATTGTGATGACAAGAATTCTGGAGCATTGTGATGACAAGGGCCATGCGGCATTGTGATGACACGGTCATGGAACTTTGTGATGATAAAAATTCTGGAGCATTGTGATGACAAGGGCCATGGAGCATTGTGATGACACGGTCATGGAACATTGTAATGAAAAGAAATCTGGAGCATTGTGATGACAAGGGCCATAGAGCATTGTGATGACACGGTCATGGAACATTTTGATGACAAGAATTCTGGAGCATTGTGATGACAAGGGCCATGGAGCATTGTAATGAAACTTTTCATTGTGCACCGTGATGACAAGGGGGATGGAGTATTGTGATGAAACTGGTCCTGGAGCATTGTGATAACAAAAGCCATTGAGCATTGTGATGACAGGCATCATGGAGCAATGTGAAGAAAGGGGTCATGGGGAATTGTAATGACAATAGAGAAATATGATGAAAATGGTCAGCAAGCAAAGTGATTAAAGTGGTCATTTAGAATTGTCATGAAAAACTATATAGAGAATTGTGATGAAAAAGGGCATGGAGAACTGTGATGACTAGGGTCATGTAGCATTGTGATGACACGGTCATGGAACATTGGGATGACAAGAATTATGGAGCATAGTGATGACACGGTCATGGAACATTGTGATGACAAGAATTCTGGAGCATTGTGATGACAAGGGCCAAGGAGAATTGTGATGATATGGTCATGGAACATTGTGATGACAAGAATTCTGGAGCATTGTGATGAAAAGGGCCATGGATCATTGTGATGACACGGTCATGGAACATTTTGATGACAAGAATTCTGGATCATTGTGATGACAAGGGCCATGGAGCATTGTGATGACATGGTCATGGAACATTGTGATGACAAGAATTTTGGAGCATTGTGATGACAAGGGCCATGGAGAATTGTGATGACACGGTCATGGAACATTGTGATGACAATAATTCTGGAGCATTGTGATGACAAGGGCCATGGTGCATTGTGATGACACGGTCATGGAACTTTGTGATGACAAGCAATCTGGAGCATTGTGATGACCAGGGCCATGGAGCATTGTGATGACATGTTCATGGAACATTGTGATGACAAGAATTCTGGAGCATTGTGATGACACGGTCATGGAACATTGTGATGACAAGAATTCTGGAGCATTGTGATGACAAGGGCCATGGAGCATTGTGATGACACGGTCATGGAACATTGTGATGACAAGAATTTTGGAGCATTGTGATGACAACGGCCATGGAGCATTGTGATGACACGGTCATGGAACATTGTGATGACAAGAATTCTGGAGCATTATGATGGCAAGGGCCATGGAGCATTGTGATGACACGGTCATGGAACATTGTGATGACAAGAATTCTGGAGCATTGTGATGACAAGGGCCATGGGGCATTGTGATGACACGGTCATGGAACTTTGTGATGACAAAAATTCTGGAGCATTGTGATGACAAGGGCCATGGAGCATTGTGATGACACGGTCATGGAACATTGTAATGAAAAGAAATCTGGAGCATTGTGATGACAAGGGCCATAGAGCATTGTGATGACACGGTCATGGAACATTTTGATGACAAGAATTCTGGAGCATTGTGATGACAAGGGCCATGGAGCATTGTAATGAAACTTTTCATTGTGCACCGTGATGACAAGGGGGATGGAGTATTGTGATGAAACTGGACCTGGAGCATTGTGATAACAAAAGCCATTGAGCATTGTGATGACAGGCATCATGGAGCAATGTGAAGAAAGGTGTCATGGGGAATTGTAATGACAATAGAGAAATATGATGAAAATGGTCAGCAAGCAAAGTGATTAAAGTGGTCATTTAGAATTGTCATGAAAAACTATATAGAGAATTGTGATGAAAAAGGGCATGGAGAACTGTGATGACTAGGGTCATGTAGCATTGTGATGACACGGTCATGGAACATTGGGATGACAAGAATTATGGAGCATAGTGATGACACGGTCATGGAACATTGTGATGACAAGAATTCTGGAGCATTGTGATGACAAGGGCCAAGGAGAATTGTGATGATATGGTCATGGAACATTGTGATGACAAGAATTCTGGAGCATTGTGATGAAAAGGGCCATGGAGCATTGTGATGACACGGTGATGGAATATTGTGATGACAAGAATTCTGGAGCATTGTTATGACAAGGGCCATGGAGCATTGTGATGACACTGTCATGGAACCTTGTGATGACAAGAATTCTGGAGCATTATGATGACAAGGGCCATGGAACATTGTGATGACAGGGCAATGGAACATTGTGATGACAAGAATTCGGGAGCATTGTGATGACAAGAATTCTGGAGCATTGTAATAACACGGTCATGGAACATTGTGATGACAAGAAATATGGAGCATTGTGATGACAAGGGCCATGGAGCATTGTGATGACATGGTCATGGAACATTTTGATGACAAGAATTCTGGAGCATTGTGATGACACGGTCATGGAACATTGTGATGACAAAAATTATGGAGCATTGTGATGACACGGTCATGGAACATTGTGATGACAAGAATTATGGAGCATTGTGATGACACGGTCATGGAACATTGTGATGACAAAAATTATAGAGCATTGTGATGACACGGTCATGGAACATTGTGATGACAAGAATTATGGAGCACTGTGATGACACGGTCATGGAACATTGTGATGACAAGAATTATGGAGCATTGTGATGACAAGGGCCATGGGGCATTGTGATGACACGGTCATGGAACTTTGTGATGACAAAAATTCTGGAGCATTGTGATGACAAGGGCCATGGAGCATTGTGATGACACGGTCATGGAACATTGTAATGAAAAGAAATCTGGAGCATTGTGATGACAAGGGCCATAGAGCATTGTGATGACACGGTCATGGAACATTTTGATGACAAGAATTCTGGAGCATTGTGATGACAAGGGCCATGGAGAATTGTGATGACATGGTCATGGAACATTGTGATGATAAGAATTCTGGAGCATTGTGATGACAAGTGTCATGGAGCATTGTAATGAAACTTTTCATTGTGCACCGTGAGGACAAGGGGGATGGAGTATTGTGATGAAACTGGTCCTGGAGCATTGTGATAACAAAAGCCATTGAGCATTGTGATGACAGGCATCATGGAGCAATGTGAAGAAAGGGGTCATGGGGAATTGTAATGACAATAGAGAAATATGATGAAAATGGTCAGCAAGCAAAGTGATTAAAGTGGTCATTTAGAATTGTTATGAAAAACTATATAGAGCATTGTGATGAAAAAGGTCATGGAGAACTGTGATGACTACGGTCATGTAGCATTGTGATGACACGGTCATGGAACATTGGGATGACAAGAATTATGGAGCATAGTGATGACAAGGTCATGGAACATTGTGATGACAAGAATTCTGGAGCATTGTGATGACAAGGGCCAAGGAGAATTGTGATGATATGGTCATGGAACATTGTGATGACAAGAATTCTGGAGCATTGTGATGACAAGGGCCATGGAGCATTGTGATGACACAGTGATGGAATATTGTGATGACAAGAATTCTGGAGCATTGTTATGACAAGGGCCATGGAGCATTGTGATGACACGGTCATGGAACATTGTGATGACAAGAATTCTGGAGCATTGTGATGACAAGGGCCATGGTGCATTTTGATGACATGGTCATGGAACTTTGTGATGACAAGCAATCTGGAGCATTGTGATGACCAGGGCCATGGAGCATTGTGATGACACGGTCATGGAACATTGTGAAGACAAGAATTCTGGAGCATTGTGATGACAAGAATTCTGGAGCATTGTGATAACACGGTCATGGAACATTGTGATGACAAGAAATATGGAGCAAAGTGATGACAAGGGCCATGGAGCATTGTGATGACATGGTCATGGAACATTTTGATGACAAGAATTTTGGAGCATTGTGATGACACGGTCATGGAACATTGTGATGACAAAAATTATGGAGCATTGTGATGACACGGTCATGGAACATTGTGATGACAAGAATTATGGAGCATTGTGATGACACGGTCATGGAACATTGTGATGACAAAAATTATAGAGCATTGTGATGACACGGTCATGGAACATTGTGATGACAAGAATTATGGAGCACTGTGATGACACGGTCATGGAACATTGTGATGACAAGAATTCTGGAGCATTGTGATGACAAGGGCCATGGAGCATTGTGATGACACGGTCATGGAACATTGTGATGACAAGAATTCTGGAGCATTGTGATGACAAGGGCCATGGAGCATTGTGATGACACGGTCATGGAACATTGTGATGACAATAATTCTGGAGCATTGTGATGACAAGGGCCATGGTGCATTGTGATGACACGGTCATGGAACTTTGTGATGACAAGAATTATGGAGCACTGTGATGACACGGTCATGGAACATTGTGATGACAAGAATTCTGGAGCATTGTGATGACAAGGGCCATGGAGCATTGTGATGACACGGTCATGGAGCATTGTGATGACAAGAATTCTGGAGCATTGTAATGACACGGTCATGGAACATTGTGATGACAAGAAATATGGAGCACTGTGATGACAAGGGCCATGGAGCATTGTGATGACATGGTCATGGAACATTGTGATGACAAGAATTCTGGAGCATTTTGATGACACGGTCATGGAACATTGTGATGACAAGAATTATGGATCATTGTGATGACACGGTCATGGAACATTTTGATGACAAGAATTCTGGATCCTTGTGATGAAAAGGGCCATGGAGCATTGTGATGACACGGTCATGGAACATTGTGATGACAAGAATTCTGGAGCATTGTGATGACAAGGGCCATAGAGCATTGTGATGACACGGTCATGGAACATTTTGATGACAAGAATTCTGGAGCATTGTGATGACAAGGGCCATGGAGAATTGTGATGACATGGTCATGGAACATTGTGATGATAAGAATTCTGGAGCATTGTGATGACAAGTGTCATGGAGCATTGTAATGAAACTTTTCATTGTGCACCGTGATGACAAGGGGGATGGAGTATTGTGATGAAACTGGTCCTGGAGCATTGTGATAACAAAAGCCATTGAGCATTGTGATGACAGGCATCATGGAGCAATGTGAAGAAAGGGGTCATGGGGAATTGTAATGACAATAGAGAAATATGATGAAAATGGTCAGCAAGCAAAGTGATTAAAGTGGTCATTTAGAATTGTCATGAAAAACTATATAGAGCATTGTGATGAAAAAGGTCATGGAGAACTGTGATGACTAGGGTCATGTAGCATTGTGATGACACGGTCATGGAACATTGGGATGACAAGAATTATGGAGCATAGTGATGACACGGTCATGGAACATTGTGATGACAAGAATTCTGGAGCATTGTGATGACAAGGGCCAAGGAGAATTGTGATGATATGGTCATGGAACATTGTGATGACAAGAATTCTGGAGCATTGTGATGACAAGGGCCATGGAGCATTGTGATGACACGGTGATGGAATATTGTGATGAGAAGAATTCTGGAGCATTGTTATGACAAGGGCCATGGAGCATTGTGATGACACGGTCATGGAACATTGTGATGAAAAGAATTCTGGAGCATTGTGATGACAAGGGCCATGGTGCATTTTGATGACATGGTCATGGAACTTTGTGATGACAAGCAATCTGGAGCATTGTGATGACCAGGGCCATGTAGCATTGTGATGACACGGTCATGGAACATTGTGAAGATAAGAATTCTGGAGCATTGTGATGACAAGAATTCTGGAGCATTGTGATAACACGGTCATGGAACATTGTGATGACAAGAAATATGGAGCATTGTGATGACAAGGGCCATGGAGCATTGTGATGACATGGTCATGGAACATTTTGATGACAAGAATTCTGGAGCATTGTGATGACACGGTCATGGAACATTGTGATGACAAGAATTATGGAGCATTGTGATGACACGGTCATGGAACATTGTGATGACAAAAATTATAGAGCATTGTGATGACACGGTCATGGAACATTGTGATGACAAGAATTCTGGAGCATAGTGATGACACGGTCATGGAACATTGTGATGACAAGAATTCTGGAGCATTGTGATGACAAGGGCCAAGGAGAATTGTGATGATATGGTCATGGAACATTGTGATGACAAGAATTCTGGAGCATTGTGATGAAAAGCGCCATGGAGCATTGTGATGACACGGTGATGGAATATTGTGATGACAAGAATTCTGGAGCATTGTTATGACAGGGGCCATGAAGCATTGTGATGACACGGTCATGGAACATTGTGATGACAAGAATTCTGGAGCATTGTGATGACAAGGACCATGGTGCATTTTGATGACATGGTCATGGAACTTTGTGATGACAAGCAATCTGGAGCATTGTGATGACCAGGGCCATGGAGCAGTGTGATGACACGGTCATGGAAAATTGTGATGACAAGAATTCTAGAGCATTATGATGACAACGGCCATGGAGCATTGTGATGACACGGTCATGGATCATTGTGATGACAAGAATTCTGGAGCATTGTGATGACAAGTGCCATGGAGCATTGTGATGACATGGTCATGGAACATTGTGATGACAAGAATTCTGGAGTATTGTGATGACACGGTCATGGAACATTGTGATGACAAAAATTATGGAGCATTGTGATGACACTGTCATGGAACATTGTGATGACAAGGATTATGGAGCATTGTGATGACACGGTCATGGAACATTGTGATGACAAGAATTCTGGAGCATTGTGATGACAAGGGCCATGGAGCATTGTGATGACACGGTCATGGAACATTGTGATGACAAGAATTATGGAGAATTGTGATGACACGGTCATGGAACATTGTGATGACAAGAATTAAGGAGCATTGTGATGACAAGGGCCATGGAGCATTGTGATGACACGGTCATGGAACATTGTGATGACAAGAATTCTGGAGCATTGTGATGACAACGGCCATGGAGCATTGTGATGACACGGTCATGGAACATTGTGATGACAAGAATTCTGGAGCATTGTGATGACAAGGGCCATGGAGCATTGTGATGACACGGTCATGGAACTTTGTGATGACAAGCAATCTGGAGCATTGTGATGACAAGGGCCATGGTGCATTGTGATGACACGGTCATGGAACTTTGTGATGACAAGCAATCTGGAGCATTGTGATGACCAGGGCCATGGAGCATTGTGATGACACGGTCATGGAACATTGTGATGACAAGAATTCTGGAGCATTGTGATGACAAGAATTCTGGAGCATTGTAATGACACGGTCATGGAACATTGTGATGACAAGAAATATGGAGCACTGTGATGACAAGGGCCATGGAGCATTGTGATGACATGGTCATGGAACATTGTGATGATAAGAATTCTGGAGCATTTTGATGACACGGTCATGGAACATTGTGATGACAAGAATTATGGATCATTGTGATGACACGGTCATGGAACATTTTGATGACAAGAATTCTGGATCATTGTGATGACAAGGGCCATGGAGCATTGTGATGACACGGTCATGGAACATTGTGATGACAAGAATTCTGGAGCATTGTGATGACAAGGGCCATGGAGCATTGTGATGACATGGTCATGGAACATTGTGATGACAAGAATTTTGGAGCATTGTGATGACAAGGGCCATGGAGCATTGTGATGACACGGTCATGGAACATTGTGATGACAATAATTCTGGAGCATTGTGATGACAAGGGCCATGGTGCATTGTGATGACACGATCATGGAACTTTGTGATGACAAGCAATCTGGAGCATTGTGATGACCAGGGCCATGGAGCATTGTGATGACATGGTCATGGAACATTGTGATGACAAGAATTCTGGAGCATTGTGATGACACGGTCATGGAACATTGTGATGACAAGAATTCTGGAGCATTGTGATGACAAGGGCCATGGAGCATTGTGATGACACGGTCATGGAACATTGTGATGACAAGAATTTTGGAGCATTGTGATGACAACGGCCATGGAGCATTGTAATGACACGGTCATGGAACTTTGTGATGACAAGAATTCTGGAGCATTATGATGGCAAGGGCCATGGAGCATTGTGATGACACGGTCATGGAACATTGTGATGACAAGAATTCTGGAGCATTGTGATGACAAGGGCCATGCGGCATTGTGATGACACGGTCATGGAACTTTGTGATGACAAAAATTCTGGAGCATTGTGATGACAAGGGCCATGGAGCATTGTGATGACACGGTCATGGAACATTGTAATGAAAAGAAATCTGGAGCATTGTGATGACAAGGGCCATAGAGCATTGTGATGACACGGTCATGGAACATTTTGATGACAAGAATTCTGGAGCATTGTGATGACAAGGGCCATGGAGCATTGTAATGAAACTTTTCATTGTGCACCGTGATGACAAGGGGGATGGAGTATTGTGATGAAACTGGTCCTGGAGCATTGTGATAACAAAAGCCATTGAGCATTGTGATGACAGGCATCATGGAGCAATGTGAAGAAAGGGGTCATGGGGAATTGTAATGACAATAGAGAAATATGATGAAAATGGTCAGCAAGCAAAGTGATTAAAGTGGTCATTTAGAATTGTCATGAAAAACTATATAGAGAATTGTGATGAAAAAGGGCATGGAGAACTGTGATGACTAGGGTCATGTAGCATTGTGATGACACGGTCATGGAACATTGGGATGACAAGAATTATGGAGCATAGTGATGACACGGTCATGGAACATTGTGATGACAAGAATTCTGGAGCATTGTGATGACAAGGGCCAAGGAGAATTGTGATGATATGGTCATGGAACATTGTGATGACAAGAATTCTGGAGCATTGTGATGAAAAGGGCCATGGATCATTGTGATGACACGGTCATGGAACATTTTGATGACAAGAATTCTGGATCATTGTGATGACAAGGGCCATGGAGCATTGTGATGACACGGTCATGGAACATTGTGATGACAAGAATTCTGGAGCATTGTGATGACAAGGGCCATGGAGCATTGTGATGACATGGTCATGGAACATTGTGATGACAAGAATTTTGGAGCATTGTGATGACAAGGGCCATGGAGAATTGTGATGACACGGTCATGGAACATTGTGATGACAATAATTCTGGAGCATTGTGATGACAAGGGCCATGGTGCATTGTGATGACACGGTCATGGAACTTTGTGATGACAAGCAATCTGGAGCATTGTGATGACCAGGGCCATGGAGCATTGTGATGACATGGTCATGGAACATTGTGATGACAAGAATTCTGGAGCATTGTGATGACACGGTCATGGAACATTGTGATGACAAGAATTCTGGAGCATTGTGATGACAAGGGCCATGGAGCATTGTGATGACACGGTCATGGAACATTGTGATGACAAGAATTTTGGAGCATTGTGATGACAACGGCCATGGAGCATTGTGATGACACGGTCATGGAACATTGTGATGACAAGAATTCTGGAGCATTATGATGGCAAGGGCCATGGAACATTGTGATGACACGGTCATGGAACATTGTGATGACAAGAATTCTGGAGCATTGTGATGACAAGGGCCATGGGGCATTGTGATGACACGGTCATGGAACTTTGTGATGACAAAAATTCTGGAGCATTGTGATGACAAGGGCCATGGAGCATTGTGATGACACGGTCATGGAACATTGTGATGACAAGAATTATGGATCATTGTGATGACACGGTCATGGAACATTTTGATGACAAGAATTCTGGATCATTGTGATGACAAGAATTCTGGAGCATTGTGATGACACGGTCATGGAACATTGTGCTGAAAAGCAATATGGAGCATTGTGATGACAAGGGCCATGGAGCATTGTGATGACATGGTCATGGAACATTGTGATGACAAGAATTCTGGAGCATTGTGATGACACGGTCATGGAACATTGTGATGACAAAAATTATGGAGCATTGTGATGACACGGTCATGGAACATTGTGATGACAAGAAGTATGGAGCATTGTGATGACACGGTCATGGACCATTGTGATGACAATAATTCTGGAGCATTGTGATGACAAGGGCCATGGAGCATTGTGATGACACGGTCATGGAACATTGTGATGACAATAATTCTGGAGCATTGTGATGACACGGTCATGGAACATTGTGATGACAAGAATTAAGGAGCATTGTGATGACAAGGGCCATGGAGCATTGGGATGACACGGTCATGGAACATTGTGATGACAAGAATTTTGGAGCATTGTGATGACAACGGCCATGGAGCATTGTGATGACACGGTCATGGAACATTGTGATGACAAGAATTCTGGAGCATTATGAAGACAACGGCCACGGAGCATTGTGATGACACGGTCATGGAACACTGTGATGACAAGAATTCTTGAGAATTGTGATGACAAGGGCCATGGTGCATTGTGATGACACGGTCATGGAACTTTGTGATGACAAGCAATCTGGAGCATTGTGATGACCAGGGCCATGGAGCATTGTGATGACACGGTCATGGAACATTGTGATGACAATCATTCTGGAGCATTGTGATGACAAGAATTCTGGAGCATTGTGATGACACGGTCATGGAACATTGTGATGACAAAAATTATGGAGCATTGTGATGACACGGTCATGGAACATTGTGATGACAAGAATTCTGGAGCATTGTGATGACAAGGGCCGTGGAGCATTGTGAAGACACGGTCATGGAACATTGTGATGACAAGAACACTGGAGCATTGTGATGACAAGGGCCATGCAGCATCGTGATGACACGGTCATGGAACATTGTGATGACAAGAATTCTGGAGCATTGTGATGACACGGTCATGGAACATTGTGATGACAAGAATTATGGAGCATTGTGATGACACGGTCATGGAACATTGTGATGACAAGAATTATGGAGCATTGTGATGACAAGGGCCATGGAACATTGTGATGACACGGTCATGGAATATTGTGATGACAAGAATTATGGAGCATTGTGATGACACGGTCATGGTACATTGTGATGAAAAGAATTAAGGAGCATTGTGATGACAAGGGCCATGGAGCATTGTGATGACACGGTCATGGAACATTGTGATGACAAGAATTCTGGAGCATTGTGATGACAACGGCCATGGAGCATTGTGATGACACGGTCATGGAACATTGTGATGACAAGAATTCTGGAGCATTGTGATGACAAGGGCCATGGAGCATTGTGATGACACGGTCATGGAACTTTGTGATGACAAGCAATCTGGAGCATTGTGATGACAAGGGCCATGGTGCATTGTGATGACACGGTCATGGAACTTTGTGATGACAAGCAATCTGGAGCATTGTGATGACCAGGGCCATGGAGCATTGTGATGACACGGTCATGGAACATTGTGATGACAACAATTCTGGAGCATTGTGATGACAAGAATTCTGGAGCATTGTGATGACACGGTCATGGAACATTGTGCTGACAAGCAATATGGAGTATTGTGATGACAAGGGCCATGGAGCATTGTGATGACATGGTCATGGAACATTTTGATGACAAGAATTCTGGAGCATTGTGATGACACGGTCATGGAACATTGTGATGACAAAAATTATGGAGCATTGTGATGACACGATCATGGAACATTGTGATGACAAGAAGTATGGAGCATTGTGATGACACGGTCATGGAACATTGTGATGACAAGAATTCTGGAGCATTGTGATGACAAGGGCCATGGAGCATTCTGATGACACGGTCATGGAACATTGTGATGACAAGAATTATGGAGCATTGTGATGACACGGTCATGGAACATTGTGATGACAAGAATTAAGGAGCATTCTGATGACAAGGGCCATGGAGCATTGTGATGACACGGTCATGGAACATTGTGATGACAAGAATTTTGGGGCATTGTGATGACAACGGCCATGGAGCATTGTGATGACACGGTCATGGATCATTGTGATGACAAGAATTCTGGAGCATTGTGATGACAAGTGCCATGGAGCATTGTGATGACATGGTCATGGAACATTGTGATGACAAGAATTCTGGAGTATTGTGATGACACGGTCATGGAACATTGTGATGACAAAAATTATGGAGCATTGTGATGACACGATCATGGAACATTGTGATGACAAGAAGTATGGAGCATTGTGATGACACGGTCATGGACCATTGTGATGACAATAATTCTGGAGCATTGTGATGACAAGGGCCATGGAGCATTGTGATGACACGGTCATGGAACATTGTGATGACAATAATTCTGGAGCATTGTGATGACACGGTCATGGAACATTGTGATGACAAGAATTAAGGAGCATTGTGATGACAAGGGCCATGGAGCATAGGGATGACACGGTCATGGAACATTGTGATGACAAGAATTTTGGAGCATTGTGATGACAACGGCCATGGAGCATTGTGATGACACGGTCATGGAACATTGTGATGACAAGAATTCTGGAGCATTATGAAGACAACGGCCACGGAGCATTGTGATGACACGGTCATGGAACACTGTGATGACAAGAATTCTTGAGAATTGTGATGACAAGGGCCATGGTGCATTGTGATGACACGGTCATGGAACTTTGTGATGACAAGCAATCTGGAGCATTGTGATGACCAGGGCCATGGAGCATTGTGATGACACGGTCATGGAACATTGTGATGACAATCATTCTGGAGCATTGTGATGACAAGAATTCTGGAGCATTGTGATGACACGGTCATGGAACATTGTGATGACAAAAATTATGGAGCATTGTGATGACACGGTCATGGAACATTGTGATGACAAGAATTCTGGAGCATTGTGATGACAAGTGCCGTGGAGCATTGTGAAGACACGGTCATGGAACATTGTGATGACAAGAACACTGGAGCATTGTGATGACAAGGGCCATGCAGCATCGTGATGACACGGTCATGGAACATTGTGATGACAAGAATTCTGGAGCATTGTGATGACACGGTCATGGAACATTGTGATGACAAGAATTATGGAGCATTGTGATGACACGGTCATGGAACATTGTGATGACAAGAATTATGGAGCATTGTGATGACAAGGGCCATGGAACATTGTGATGACACGGTCATGGAATATTGTGATGACAAGAATTATGGAGCATTGTGATGACACGGTCATGGTACATTGTGATGAAAAGAATTAAGGAGCATTGTGATGACAAGGGCCATGGAGCATTGTGATGACACGGTCATGGAACATTGTGATGACAAGAATTCTGGAGCATTGTGATGACAACGGCCATGGAGCATTGTGATGACACGGTCATGGAACATTGTGATGACAAGAATTCTGGAGCATTGTGATGACAAGGGCCATGGAGCATTGTGATGACACGGTCATGGAACTTTGTGATGACAAGCAATCTGGAGCATTGTGATGACAAGGGCCATGGTGCATTGTGATGACACGGTCATGGAACTTTGTGATGACAAGCAATCTGGAGCATTGTGATGACCAGGGCCATGGAGCATTGTGATGACACGGTCATGGAACATTGTGATGACAACAATTCTGGAGCATTGTGATGACAAGAATTCTGGAGCATTGTGATGACACGGTCATGGAACATTGTGCTGACAAGCAATATGGAGTATTGTGATGACAAGGGCCATGGAGCATTGTGATGACATGGTCATGGAACATTTTGATGACAAGAATTCTGGAGCATTGTGATGACACGGTCATGGAACATTGTGATGACAAAAATTATGGAGCATTGTGATGACACGATCATGGAACATTGTGATGACAAGAAGTATGGAGCATTGTGATGACACGGTCATGGAACATTGTGATGACAAGAATTCTGGAGCATTGTGATGACAAGGGCCATGGAGCATTCTGATGACACGGTCATGGAACATTGTGATGACAAGAATTATGGAGCATTGTGATGACACGGTCATGGAACATTGTGATGACAAGAATTAAGGAGCATTGTGATGACAAGGGCCATGGAGCATTGTGATGACACGGTCATGGAACATTGTGATGACAAGAATTTTGGGGCATTGTGATGACAACGGCCATGGAGCATTGTGATGACACGGTCATGGATCATTGTGATGACAAGAATTCTGGAGCATTGTGATGACAAGTGCCATGGAGCATTGTGATGACATGGTCATGGAACATTGTGATGACAAGAATTCTGGAGTATTGTGATGACACGGTCATGGAACATTGTGATGACAAAAATTATGGAGCATTGTGATGACACTGTCATGGAACATTGTGATGACAAGGATTATGGAACATTGTGATGACACGGTCATGGAACATTGTGATGACAAGAATTCTGGAGCATTGTGATGACAAAGGCCATGGAGCATTGTGATGACACGGTCATGGAACATTGTGATGACAAGAATTATGGAGAATTGTGATGACACGGTCATGGAACATTGTGATGACAAGAATTAAGGAGCATTGTGATGACAAGGGCCATGGAGCATTGTGATGACACGGTCATGGAACATTGTGATGACAAGAATTCTGGAGCATTGTGATGACAACGGCCATGGAGCATTGTGATGACACGGTCATGGAACATTGTGATGACAAGAATTCTGGAGCATTGTGATGACAAGGGCCATGGAGCATTGTGATGACACGGTCATGGAACTTTGTGATGACAAGCAATCTGGAGCATTGTGATGACAAGGGCCATGGTGCATTGTGATGACACGGTCATGGAACTTTGTGATGACAAGCAATCTGGAGCATTGTGATGACCAGGGCCATGGAGCATTGTGATGACACGGTCATGGAACATTCTGATGACAAGAATTCTGGAGCATTGTGATGACAAGAATTCTGGAGCATTGTAATGACACGGTCATGGAACATTGTGATGACAAAAAATATGGAGCACTGTGATGACAAGGGCCATGGAGCATTGTGATGACATGGTCATGGAACATTGTGATGATAAGAATTCTGGAGCATTTTGATGACACGGTCATGGAACATTGTGATGACAAGAATTATGGATCATTGTGATGACACGGTCATGGAACATTTTGATGACAAGAATTCTGGATCATTGTGATGACAAGGGCCATGGAGCATTGTGATGACACGGTAATGGATCATTGTGATGACAAGAATTCTGGAGCATTGTGATGACAAGGGCCATGGAGCATTGTGATGACATGGTCATGGAACATTGTGATGACAAGAATTTTGGAGCATTGTGATGACAAGGGCCATGGAGCATTGTGATGACACGGTCATGGAACATTGTGATGACAAAAATTCTGGAGCATTGTGATGACAAGGGCCATGGTGCATTGTGATGACACGGTCAGGGAACTTTGTGATGACAAGCAATCTGGAGCATTGTGATGACCAGGGCCATGGAGCATTGTGATGACATGGTCATGGAACATTGTGATGACAAGAATTCTAGAGCATTGTGATGACACGGTCATGGAACATTGTGATGACAAGAATTCTGGAGCATTGTGATGACAAGGGCCATGGAGCATTGTGATGACACGGTCATGGAACATTGTGATGACAAGAATTTTGGAGCATTGTGATGACAACGGCCATGGAGCATTGTGATGACACGGTCATGGAACATTGTGATGACAAGAATTCTGGAGCATTATGATGGCAAGGGCCATGGAGCATTGTGATGACACGGTCATGGAACATTGTGATGACAAGAATTCTGGAGCATTGTGATGACAAGGGCCATGGAGCATTGTGATGACACGGTCATGGAACATTTTGATGACAAGAATTCTGGAGCATTGTGATGACAAGGGCCATGGAGCATTGTAATGAAACTTTTCATTGTGCACCGTGATGACAAGGGGGATGGAGTATTGTGATGAAACTGGTCCTGGAGCATTGTGATAACAAAAGCCATTGAGCATTGTGATGACAGGCATCATGGAACAATGTGAAGAAAGGGGTCATGGGGAATTGTAATGACAATAGAGAAATATGATGAAAATGGTCAGCAAGCAAAGTGATTAAAGTGGTCATTTAGAATTGTCATGAAAAACTATATAGAGCATTGTGATGAAAAAGGTCATGGAGAACTGTGATGACTAGGGTCATGTAGCATTGTGATGACACGGTCATGGAACATTGGGATGACAAGAATTATGGAGCATAGTGATGACACGGTCATGGAACATTGTGATGACAAGAATTCTGGAGCATTGTGATGACAAGGGCCAAGGAGAATTGTGATGATATGGTCATGGAACATTGTGATGACAAGAATTCTGGAGCATTGTGATGAAAAGCGCCATGGAGCATTGTGATGACACGGTGATGGAATATTGTGATGACAAGAATTCTGGAGCATTGTTATGACAAGGGCCATGAAGCATTGTGATGACACGGTCATGGAACATTGTGATGACAAGAATTCTGGAGCATTGTGATGACAAGGACCATGGTGCATTTTGATGACATGGTCATGGAACTTTGTGATGACAAGCAATCTGGAGCATTGTGATGACCAGGGCCATGGAGCAGTGTGATGACACGGTCATGGAAAATTGTGATGACAAGAATTCTAGAGCATTATGATGACAACGGCCATGGAGCATTGTGATGACACGGTCATGGATCATTGTGATGACAAGAATTCTGGAGCATTGTGATGACAAGTGCCATGGAGCATTGTGATGACATGGTCATGGAACATTGTGATGACAAGAATTCTGGAGTATTGTGATGACACGGTCATGGAACATTGTGATGACAAAAATTATGGAGCATTGTGATGACACTGTCATGGAACATTGTGATGACAAGGATTATGGAGCATTGTGATGACACGGTCATGGAACATTGTGATGACAAGAATTCTGGAGCATTGTGATGACAAGGGCCATGGAGCATTGTGATGACACGGTCATGGAACATTGTGATGACAAGAATTATGGAGAATTGTGATGACACGGTCATGGAACATTGTGATGACAAGAATTAAGGAGCATTGTGATGACAAGGGCCATGGAGCATTGTGATGACACGGTCATGGAACATTGTGATGACAAGAATTCTGGAGCATTGTGATGACAACGGCCATGGAGCATTGTGATGACACGGTCATGGAACATTGTGATGACAAGAATTCTGGAGCATTGTGATGACAAGGGCCATGGAGCATTGTGATGACACGGTCATGGAACTTTGTGATGACAAGCAATCTGGAGCATTGTGATGACAAGGGCCATGGTGCATTGTGATGACACGGTCATGGAACTTTGTGATGACAAGCAATCTGGAGCATTGTGATGACCAGGGCCATGGAGCATTGTGATGACACGGTCATGGAACATTGTGATGACAAGAATTCTGGAGCATTGTGATGACAAGAATTCTGGAGCATTGTAATGACACGGTCATGGAACATTGTGATGACAAGAAATATGGAGCACTGTGATGACAAGGGCCATGGAGCATTGTGATGACATGGTCATGGAACATTGTGATGACAAGAATTATGGAGCATTGTGATGACACGGTCATGGAACATTGTGATGACAAAAATTATAGAGCATTGTGATGACACGGTCATGGAACATTGTGATGACAAGAATTATGGAGCACTGTGATGACACGGTCATGGAACATTGTGATGACAAGAATTATGGAGCATTGTGATGACATGGTCATGGAACATTGTGATGATAAGAATTCTGGAGCATTTTGATGACACGGTCATGGAACATTGTGATGACAAGAATTATGGATCATTGTGATGACACGGTCATGGAACATTTTGATGACAAGAATTCTGGATCATTGTGATGACAAGGGCCATGGAGCATTGTGATGACACGGTAATGGAACATTGTGATGACAAGAATTCTGGAGCATTGTGATGACAAGGGCCATGGAGCATTGTGATGACATGGTCATGGAACATTGTGATGACAAGAATTTTGGAGCATTGTGATGACAAGGGCCATGGAGCATTGTGATGACACGGTCATGGAACATTGTGATGACAATAATTCTGGAGCATTGTGATGACAAGGGCCATGGTGCATTGTGATGACACGATCATGGAACTTTGTGATGACAAGCAATCTGGAGCATTGTGATGACCAGGGCCATGGAGCATTGTGATGACATGGTCATGGAACATTGTGATGACAAGAATTCTGGAGCATTGTGATGACACGGTCATGGAACATTGTGATGACAAGAATTCTGGAGCATTGTGATGACAAGGGCCATGGAGCATTGTGATGACACGGTCATGGAACATTGTGATGACAAGAATTTTGGAGCATTGTGATGACAACGGCCATGGAGCATTGTAATGACACGGTCATGGAACATTGTGATGACAAGAATTCTGGAGCATTATGATGGCAAGGGCCATGGAGCATTGTGATGACACGGTCATGGAACATTGTGATGACAAGAATTCTGGAGCATTGTGATGACAAGGGCCATGCGGCATTGTGATGACACGGTCATGGAACTTTGTGATGACAAAAATTCTGGAGCATTGTGATGACAAGGGCCATGGAGCATTGTGATGACACGGTCATGGAACATTGTAATGAAAAGAAATCTGGAGCATTGTGATGACAAGGGCCATAGAGCATTGTGATGACACGGTCATGGAACATTTTGATGACAAGAATTCTGGAGCATTGTGATGACAAGGGCCATGGAGCATTGTAATGAAACTTTTCATTGTGCACCGTGATGACAAGGGGGATGGAGTATTGTGATGAAACTGGTCCTGGAGCATTGTGATAACAAAAGCCATTGAGCATTGTGATGACAGGCATCATGGAGCAATGTGAAGAAAGGGGTCATGGGGAATTGTAATGACAATAGAGAAATATGATGAAAATGGTCAGCAAGCAAAGTGATTAAAGTGGTCATTTAGAATTGTCATGAAAAACTATATAGAGAATTGTGATGAAAAAGGGCATGGAGAACTGTGATGACTAGGGTCATGTAGCATTGTGATGACACGGTCATGGAACATTGGGATGACAAGAATTATGGAGCATAGTGATGACACGGTCATGGAACATTGTGATGACAAGAATTCTGGAGCATTGTGATGACAAGGGCCAAGGAGAATTGTGATGATATGGTCATGGAACATTGTGATGACAAGAATTCTGGAGCATTGTGATGAAAAGGGCCATGGATCATTGTGATGACACGGTCATGGAACATTTTGATGACAAGAATTCTGGATCATTGTGATGACAAGGGCCATGGAGCATTGTGATGACACGGTCATGGAACATTGTGATGACAAGAATTCTGGAGCATTGTGATGACAAGGGCCATGGAGCATTGTGATGACATGGTCATGGAACATTGTGATGACAAGAATTTTGGAGCATTGTGATGACAAGGGCCATGGAGAATTGTGATGACACGGTCATGGAACATTGTGATGACAATAATTCTGGAGCATTGTGATGACAAGGGCCATGGTGCATTGTGATGACACGGTCATGGAACTTTGTGATGACAAGCAATCTGGAGCATTGTGATGACCAGGGCCATGGAGCATTGTGATGACATGGTCATGGAACATTGTGATGACAAGAATTCTGGAGCATAGTGATGACACGGTCATGGAACATTGTGATGACAAGAATTCTGGAGCATTGTGATGACAAGGGCCAAGGAGAATTGTGATGATATGGTCATGGAACATTGTGATGACAAGAATTCTGGAGCATTGTGATGAAAAGCGCCATGGAGCATTGTGATGACACGGTGATGGAATATTGTGATGACAAGAATTCTGGAGCATTGTTATGACAAGGGCCATGAAGCATTGTGATGACACGGTCATGGAACATTGTGATGACAAGAATTCTGGAGCATTGTGATGACAAGGACCATGGTGCATTTTGATGACATGGTCATGGAACTTTGTGATGACAAGCAATCTGGAGCATTGTGATGACCAGGGCCATGGAGCAGTGTGATGACACGGTCATGGAAAATTGTGATGACAAGAATTCTAGAGCATTATGATGACAACGGCCATGGAGCATTGTGATGACACGGTCATGGATCATTGTGATGACAAGAATTCTGGAGCATTGTGATGACAAGTGCCATGGAGCATTGTGATGACATGGTCATGGAACATTGTGATGACAAGAATTCTGGAGTATTGTGATGACACGGTCATGGAACATTGTGATGACAAAAATTATGGAGCATTGTGATGACACTGTCATGGAACATTGTGATGACAAGGATTATGGAGCATTGTGATGACACGGTCATGGAACATTGTGATGACAAGAATTCTGGAGCATTGTGATGACAAGGGCCATGGAGCATTGTGATGACACGGTCATGGAACATTGTGATGACAAGAATTATGGAGAATTGTGATGACACGGTCATGGAACATTGTGATGACAAGAATTAAGGAGCATTGTGATGACAAGGGCAATGGAGCATTGTGATGACACGGTCATGGAACATTGTGATGACAAGAATTCTGGAGCATTGTGATGACAACGGCCATGGAGCATTGTGATGACACGGTCATGGAACATTGTGATGACAAGAATTCTGGAGCATTGTGATGACAAGGGCCATGGAGCATTGTGATGACACGGTCATGGAACTTTGTGATGACAAGCAATCTGGAGCATTGTGATGACAAGGGCCATGGTGCATTGTGATGACACGGTCATGGAACTTTGTGATGACAAGCAATCTGGAGCATTGTGATGACCAGGGCCATGGAGCATTGTGATGACACGGTCATGGAACATTGTGATGACAAGAATTCTGGAGCATTGTGATGACAAGAATTCTGGAGCATTGTAATGACACGGTCATGGAACATTGTGATGACAAGAAATATGGAGCACTGTGATGACAAGGGCCATGGAGCATTGTGATGACATGGTCATGGAACATTGTGATGATAAGAATTCTGGAGCATTTTGATGACACGGTCATGGAACATTGTGATGACAAGAATTATGGATCATTGTGATGACACGGTCATGGAACATTTTGATGACAAGAATTCTGGATCATTGTGATGACAAGGGCCATGGAGCATTGTGATGACACGGTCATGGAACATTGTGATGACAAGAATTCTGGAGCATTGTGATGACAAGGGCCATGGAGCATTGTGATGACATGGTCATGGAACATTGTGATGACAAGAATTTTGGAGCATTGTGATGACAAGGGCCATGGAGCATTGTGATGACACGGTCATGGAACATTGTGATGACAATAATTCTGGAGCATTGTGATGACAAGGGCCATGGTGCATTGTGATGACACGATCATGGAACTTTGTGATGACAAGCAATCTGGAGCATTGTGATGACCAGGGCCATGGAGCATTGTGATGACATGGTCATGGAACATTGTGATGACAAGAATTCTGGAGCATTGTGATGACACGGTCATGGAACATTGTGATGACAAGAATTCTGGAGCATTGTGATGACAAGGGCCATGGAGCATTGTGATGACACGGTCATGGAACATTGTGATGACAAGAATTTTGGAGCATTGTGATGACAACGGCCATGGAGCATTGTAATGACACGGTCATGGAACATTGTGATGACAAGAATTCTGGAGCATTATGATGGCAAGGGCCATGGAGCATTGTGATGACACGGTCATGGAACATTGTGATGACAAGAATTCTGGAGCATTGTGATGACAAGGGCCATGCGGCATTGTGATGACACGGTCATGGAACTTTGTGATGACAAAAATTCTGGAGCATTGTGATGACAAGGGCCATGGAGCATTGTGATGACACGGTCATGGAACATTGTAATGAAAAGAAATCTGGAGCATTGTGATGACAAGGGCCATAGAGCATTGTGATGACACGGTCATGGAACATTTTGATGACAAGAATTCTGGAGCATTGTGATGACAAGGGCCATGGAGCATTGTAATGAAACTTTTCATTGTGCACCGTGATGACAAGGGGGATGGAGTATTGTGATGAAACTGGTCCTGGAGCATTGTGATAACAAAAGCCATTGAGCATTGTGATGACAGGCATCATGGAGCAATGTGAAGAAAGGGGTCATGGGGAATTGTAATGACAATAGAGAAATATGATGAAAATGGTCAGCAAGCAAAGTGATTAAAGTGGTCATTTAGAATTGTCATGAAAAACTATATAGAGAATTGTGATGAAAAAGGGCATGGAGAACTGTGATGACTAGGGTCATGTAGCATTGTGATGACACGGTCATGGAACATTGGGATGACAAGAATTATGGAGCATAGTGATGACACGGTCATGGAACATTGTGATGACAAGAATTCTGGAGCATTGTGATGACAAGGGCCAAGGAGAATTGTGATGATATGGTCATGGAACATTGTGATGACAAGAATTCTGGAGCATTGTGATGAAAAGGGCCATGGATCATTGTGATGACACGGTCATGGAACATTTTGATGACAAGAATTCTGGATCATTGTGATGACAAGGGCCATGGAGCATTGTGATGACACGGTCATGGAACATTGTGATGACAAGAATTCTGGAGCATTGTGATGACAAGGGCCATGGAGCATTGTGATGACATGGTCATGGAACATTGTGATGACAAGAATTTTGGAGCATTGTGATGACAAGGGCCATGGAGAATTGTGATGACACGGTCATGGAACATTGTGATGACAATAATTCTGGAGCATTGTGATGACAAGGGCCACGGTGCATTGTGATGACACGGTCATGGAACTTTGTGATGACAAGCAATCTGGAGCATTGTGATGACCAGGGCCATGGAGCATTGTGATGACATGGTCATGGAACATTGTGATGACAAGAATTCTGGAGCATTGTGATGACACGGTCATGGAACATTGTGATGACAAGAATTCTGGAGCATTGTGATGACAAGGGCCATGGAGCATTGTGATGACACGGTCATGGAACATTGTGATGACAAGAATTTTGGAGCATTGTGATGACAACGGCCATGGAGCATTGTGATGACACGGTCATGGAACATTGTGATGACAAGAATTCTGGAGCATTATGATGGCAAGGGCCATGGAGCATTGTGATGACACGGTCATGGAACATTGTGATGACAAGAATTCTGGAGCATTGTGATGACAAGGGCCATGGGGCATTGTGATGACACGGTCATGGAACTTTGTGATGACAAAAATTCTGGAGCATTGTGATGACAAGGGCCATGGAGCATTGTGATGACACGGTCATGGAACATTGTAATGAAAAGAAATCTGGAGCATTGTGATGACAATGGCCATAGAGCATTGTGATGACACGGTCATGGAACATTTTGATGACAAGAATTCTGGAGCATTGTGATGACAAGGGCCATGGAGCATTGTAATGAAACTTTTCATTGTGCACCGTGATGACAAGGGGGATGGAGTATTGTGATGAAACTGGTCCTGGAGCATTGTGATAACAAAAGCCATTGAGCATTGTGATGACAGGCATCATGGAGCAATGTGAAGAAAGGTGTCATGGGGAATTGTAATGACAATAGAGAAATATGATGAAAATGGTCAGCAAGCAAAGTGATTAAAGTGGTCATTTAGAATTGTCATGAAAAACTATATAGAGAATTGTGATGAAAAAGGGCATGGAGAACTGTGATGACTAGGGTCATGTAGCATTGTGATGACACGGTCATGGAACATTGGGATGACAAGAATTATGGAGCATAGTGATGACACGGTCATGGAACATTGTGATGACAAGAATTCTGGAGCATTGTGATGACAAGGGCCAAGGAGAATTGTGATGATATGGTCATGGAACATTGTGATGACAAGAATTCTGGAGCATTGTGATGAAAAGGGCCATGGAGCATTGTGATGACACGGTGATGGAATATTGTGATGACAAGAATTCTGGAGCATTGTTATGACAAGGGCCATGGAGCATTGTGATGACACTGTCATGGAACCTTGTGATGACAAGAATTCTGGAGCATTATGATGACAAGGGCCATGGAACATTGTGATGACAGGGCAATGGAACATTGTGATGACAAGAATTCGGGAGCATTGTGATGACAATGGCCATGGAGCATGGTGATGACACGGTCATGGAACATTGTGATGAGAAGAATTCTGGATCATTGTCATGACAAGGGCCATGGAGCATTGTGAAGACACGGTCATGGAACATTGTGATGAAAAGAATTCTGGAGCATTGTGATGACAAGGGCCATGGAGCATTGTGATGACACGGTCATGGAACATTGTGATGACAAGAATTCTGGAGCATTGTGATGACAAGGGCCATGGTGCATTTTGATGACATGGTCATGGAACTTTGTGATGACAAGCAATCTGGAGCATTGTGATGACCAGGGCCATGGAGCATTGTGATGACACGGTCATGGAACATTGTGAAGACAAGAATTCTGGAGCATTGTGATGACAAGAATTCTGGAGCATTGTAATAACACGGTCATGGAACATTGTGATGACAAGAAATATGGAGCATTGTGATGACAAGGGCCATGGAGCATTGTGATGACATGGTCATGGAACATTTTGATGACAAGAATTCTGGAGCATTGTGATGACACGGTCATGGAACATTGTGATGACAAAAATTATGGAGCATTGTGATGACACGGTCATGGAACATTGTGATGACAAGAATTATGGAGCATTGTGATGACACGGTCATGGAACATTGTGATGACAAAAATTATAGAGCATTGTGATGACACGGTCATGGAACATTGTGATGACAAGAATTATGGAGCACTGTGATGACACGGTCATGGAACATTGTGATGACAAGAATTATGGAGCATTGTGATGACAAGGGCCATGGGGCATTGTGATGACACGGTCATGGAACTTTGTGATGACAAAAATTCTGGAGCATTGTGATGACAAGGGCCATGGAGCATTGTGATGACACGGTCATGGAACATTGTAATGAAAAGAAATCTGGAGCATTGTGATGACAAGGGCCATAGAGCATTGTGATGACACGGTCATGGAACATTTTGATGACAAGAATTCTGGAGCATTGTGATGACACGGTCATGGAACATTGTGAAGACAAAAATTATGGAGCATTGTGATGACACGATCATGGAACATTGTGATGACAAGAAGTATGGAGCATTGTGATGACACGGTCATGGAACATTGTGATGACAAGAATTCTGGAGCATTGTGATGACAAGGGCCATGGAGCATTCTGATGACACGGTCATGGAACATTGTGATGACAAGAATTATGGAGCATTGTGATGACACGGTCATGGAACATTGTGATGACAAGAATTCTGGAGCATTGTGATGACAAGGGCCATGGAGCATTGTGATGACACGGTCATGGAACATTGTGATGACAAGAATTCTGGAGCATTGTTATGACAAGGGCCATGGTGCATTGTGATGACACAGTCATGGAACTTTGTGATGACAAGCAATCTGGAGCATTGTGATGACCAGGGCCATGGAGCATTGTGATGACACAGTCATGGAACATTGTGATGACAAGAATTCTGGAGCATTGTGATGACAAGAATTCTGGAGCATTGTGATAACACGGTCATGGAACATTGTGATGACAAGAAATATGGAGCATTGTGATGACAAGGGCCATGGAGCATTGTGATGACATGGTCATGGAACATTGTGATGACAAGAATTCTGGAGCATTGTGATGACACGGTCATGGAACATTGTGATGACAAAAATTATGGAGCATTGTGATGACACGGTCATGGAACATTGTGATGACAAGAATTATGGAGCATTGTGATGACACGGTCATGGAACATTGTGATGACAAGAATTCTGGAGCATTGTGATGACAAGGGCCATGGAGCATTGTGATGACACGGTCATGGAACATTGTGATGACAAGAATTATGGAGCATTGTGATGACACGGTCATGGAACATTGTGATGACAAGAATTAAGGAGCATTGTGATGACAAGGGCCATGGAGCCTTGTGATGACACGGTCATGGAACATTGTGATGACAAGAATTCTGGAGCATTGTGATGACAAGAATTCTGGAGCATTGTAATGACACGGTCATGGAACATTGTGATGACAAGAAATATGGAGCACTGTGATGACAAGGGCCATGGAGCATTGTGATGACATGGTCATGGAACATTGTGATGACAAGAATTCTGGAGCATTTTGATGACACGGTCATGGAACATTGTGATGACAAGAATTATGGATCATTGTGATGACACGGTCATGGAACATTTTGATGACAAGAATTCTGGATCCTTGTGATGAAAAGGGCCATGGAGCATTGTGATGACACGGTCATGGAACATTGTGATGACAAGAATTCTGGAGCATTGTGATGACAAGGGCCATAGAGCATTGTGATGACACGGTCATGGAACATTTTTATGACAAGAATTCTGGAGCATTGTGATGACAAGGGCCATGGAGAATTGTGATGACATGGTCATGGAACATTGTGATGATAAGAATTCTGGAGCATTGTGATGACAAGTGTCATGGAGCATTGTAATGAAACTTTTCATTGTGCACCGTGATGACAAGGGGGATGGAGTATTGTGATGAAACTGGTCCTGGAGCATTGTGATAACAAAAGCCATTGAGCATTGTGATGACAGGCATCATGGAGCAATGTGAAGAAAGGGGTCATGGGGAATTGTAATGACAATAGAGAAATATGATGAAAATGGTCAGCAAGCAAAGTGATTAAAGTGGTCATTTAGAATTGTCATGAAAAACTATATAGAGCATTGTGATGAAAAAGGTCATGGAGAACTGTGATGACTAGGGTCATGTAGCATTGTGATGACACGGTCATGGAACATTGGGATGACAAGAATTATGGAGCATAGTGATGACACGGTCATGGAACATTGTGATGACAAGAATTCTGGAGCATTGTGATGACAAGGGCCAAGGAGAATTGTGATGATATGGTCATGGAACATTGTGATGACAAGAATTCTGGAGCATTGTGATGACAAGGGCCATGGAGCATTGTGATGACACGGTGATGGAATATTGTGATGACAAGAATTCTGGAGCATTGTTATGACAAGGGCCATGGAGCATTGTGATGACACGGTCATGGAACATTGTGATGAAAAGAATTCTGGAGCATTGTGATGACAAGGGCCATGGTGCATTTTGATGACATGGTCATGGAACTTTGTGATGACAAGCAATCTGGAGCATTGTGATGACCAGGGCCATGTAGCATTGTGATGACACGGTCATGGAACATTGTGAAGATAAGAATTCTGGAGCATTGTGATGACAAGAATTCTGGAGCATTGTGATAACACGGTCATGGAACATTGTGATGACAAGAAATATGGAGCATTGTGATGACAAGGGCCATGGAGCATTGTGATGACATGGTCATGGAACATTTTGATGACAAGAATTCTGGAGCATTGTGATGACACGGTCATGGAACATTGTGATGACAAGAATTATGGAGCATTGTGATGACACGGTCATGGAACATTGTGATGACAAAAATTATAGAGCATTGTGATGACACGGTCATGGAACATTGTGATGACAAGAATTATGGAGCACTGTGATGACACGGTCATGGAACATTGTGATGACAAGAATTCTGGAGCATTGTGATGACAAGGGCCATGGAGCATTGTGATGACACGGTCATGGAACATTGTGATGACAAGAATTCTGGAGCATTGTGATGACAAGGGCCATGGAGCATTGTGATGACAAGGTCATGGAACATTGTGATGACAATAATTCTGGAGCATTGTGATGACAAGGGCCATGGTGCATTGTGATGACACGGTCATGGAACTTTGTGATGACAAGCAATCTGGAGCATTGTGATGACCAGGGCCATGGAGCATTGTGATGACACGGTCATGGAACATTGTGATGACAAGAATTCTGGAGCATTGTGATGACAAGAATTCTGGAGCATTGTGATGACACGGTCATGGAACATTGTGCTGACAAGCAATATGGAGCATTGTGATGACAAGGGCCATGGAGCATTGTGATGATATGGTCATGGAACATTGTGATGACAAGAATTCTGGAGCATTGTGATGACACGGTCATGGAACATTGTGATGACAAAAATTATGGAGCATTGTGATGACACCGTCATGGAACATTGTGATGACAAGAATTCTGGAGCATTGTTATGACAAAGGGCCATGGTGCATTGTGATGACACGGTCATGGAACTTTGTGATGACAAGCAATCTGGAGCATTGTGATGACCAGGGCCATGGAGCATTGTGATGACACAGTCATGGAACATTGTGATAACAAGAATTCTGGAGCATTGTGATGACAAGAATTCTGGAGCATTGTGATAACACGGTCATGGAACATTGTGATGACAAGAAATATGGAGCATTGTGATGACAAGGGCCATGGAGCATTGTGATGACATGGTCATGGAACATTGTGATGACAAGAATTCTGGAGCATTGTGATGACACGGTCATGGAACATTGTGATGACAAAAATTATGGAGCATTGTGATGACACGGTCATGGAACATTGTGATGACAAGAATTATGGAGCATTGTGATGACACGGTCATGGAACATTGTGATGACAAGAATTCTGGAGCATTGTGATGACAAGGGCCATGGAGCATTGTGATGACACGGTCATGGAACATTGTGATGACAAGAATTATGGAGCATTGTGATGACACGGTCATGGAACATTGTGATGACAAGAATTAAGGAGCATTGTGATGACAAGGGCCATGGAGCCTTGTGATGACACGGTCATGGAACATTGTGATGACAAGAATTCTGGAGCATTGTGATGACAAGAATTCTGGAGCATTGTAATGACACGGTCATGGAACATTGTGATGACAAGAAATATGGAGCACTGTGATGACAAGGGCCATGGAGCATTGTGATGACATGGTCATGGAACATTGTGATGACAAGAATTCTGGAGCATTTTGATGACACGGTCATGGAACATTGTGATGACAAGAATTATGGATCATTGTGATGACACGGTCATGGAACATTTTGATGACAAGAATTCTGGATCCTTTTGATGAAAAGGGCCATGGAGCATTGTGATGACACGGTCATGGAACATTGTGATGACAAGAATTCTGGAGTATTGTGATGACAAGGGCCATAGAGCATTGTGATGACACGGTCATGGAACATTTTGATGACAAGAATTCTGGAGCATTGTGATGACAAGGGCCATGGAGAATTGTGATGACATGGTCATGGAACATTGTGATGATAAGAATTCTGGAGCATTGTGATGACAAGTGTCATGGAGCATTGTAATGAAACTTTTCATTGTGCACCGTGGTGACAAGGGGGATGGAGTATTGTGATGAAACTGGTCCTGGAGCATTGTGATAACAAAAGCCATTGAGCATTGTGATGACAGGCATCATGGAGCAATGTGAAGAAAGGGGTCATGGGGAATTGTAATGACAATAGAGAAATATGATGAAAATGGTCAGCAAGCAAAGTGATTAAAGTGGTCATTTAGAATTGTCATGAAAAACTATATAGAGCATTGTGATGAAAAAGGTCATGGAGAACTGTGATGACTAGGGTCATGTAGCATTGTGATGACACGGTCATGGAACATTGGGATGACAAGAATTATGGAGCATAGTGATGACACGGTCATGGAACATTGTGATGACAAGAATTCTGGAGCATTGTGATGACAAGGGCCAAGGAGAATTGTGATGATATGGTCATGGAACATTGTGATGACAAGAATTCTGGAGCATTGTGATGACAAGGGCCATGGAGCATTGTGATGACACGGTGATGGAATATTGTGATGAGAAGAATTCTGGAGCATTGTTATGACAAGGGCCATGGAGCATTGTGATGACACGGTCATGGAACATTGTGATGAAAAGAATTCTGGAGCATTGTGATGACAAGGGCCATGGTGCATTTTGATGACATGGTCATGGAACTTTGTGATGACAAGCAATCTGGAGCATTGTGATGACCAGGGCCATGTAGCATTGTGATGACACGGTCATGGAACATTGTGAAGATAAGAATTCTGGAGCATTGTGATGACAAGAATTCTGGAGAATTGTGATAACACGGTCATGGAACATTGTGATGACAAGAAATATGGAGCATTGTGATGACAAGGGCCATGGAGCATTGTGATGGCATGGTCATGGAACATTTTGATGACAAGAATTCTGGAGCATTGTGATGACACGGTCATGGAACATTGTGATGACAAAAATTATGGAGCATTGTGATGACACGGTCATGGAACATTGTGATGACAAGAATTATGGAGCATTGTGATGACACGGTCATGGAACATTGTGATGACAAAAATTATAGAGCATTGTGATGACACGGTCATGGAACATTGTGATGACAAGAATTATGGAGCACTGTGATGACACGGTCATGGAACATTGTGATGACAAGAATTCTGGAGCATTGTGATGACAAGGGCCATGGAGCATTGTGATGACACGGTCATGGAACATTGTGATGACAAGAATTCTGGAGCATTGTGATGACAAGGGCCATGGAGCATTGTGATGACACGGTCATGGAACATTGTGATGACAATAATTCTGGAGCATTGTGATGACAAGGGCCATGGTGCATTGTGATGACACGGTCATGGAACTTTGTGATGACAAGCAATCTGGAGCATTGTGATGACCAGGGCCATGGAGCATTGTGATGACACGGTCATGGAACATTGTGATGACAAGAATTCTGGAGCATTGTGATGACAAGAATTCTGGAGCATTGTGATGACACGGTCATGGAACATTGTGCTGACAAGCAATATGGAGCATTGTGATGACAAGGGCCATGGAGCATTGTGATGATATGGTCATGGAACATTGTGATGACAAGAATTCTGGAGCATTGTGATGACACGGTCATGGAACATTGTGATTACAAAAATTATGGAGCATTGTGATGACACGGTCATGGAACATTGTGATGACAAGAATTATGGAGCATTGTGATGACACGGTCATGGAACATTGTGATGACAAGAATTGTGGAGCATTGTGATGACAAGGGCCATGGAGCATTGTGATGACACGGTCATGGAACATTGTGATGACAAGAATTCTGGAGCATTGTGATGACAAGAATTCTGGAGCATTGTGATGACAAGGGCCATGGAGCATTGTGATGACACGGTCATGGAACATTGTGATGACAAGAATTTTGGAGCATTGTGATGACAACGGCCATGGAGCATTGTGATGACACGGTCATGGAACATTGTGATGACAAGAATTCTGGAGCATTATGATGACAAGGGCCATGGAGCATTGTGATGACACGGTCATGGAACATTGTGATGACAAGAATTCTGGAGTATTGTGATGACAAAGGCCATGGTGCATTGTGATGACACGGTCATGGAACTTTGTGATGACAAAAATTCTGGAGCATTGTGATGACAAGGGCCATGGAGCATTGTGATGACACGGCCATTGTAATGAAAAGAAATCTGGAGCATTGTGATGACAAGGGCCATAGAGCATTGTGATGACACGGTCATGGAACATTTTGATGACAGGAATTCTGGAGCATTGTGATGACAAGGGCCATGGAGAATTGTGATGACATGGTCATGGAACATTGTGATGATAAGAATTCTGGAGCATTGTGATGACAAGTGTCATGGAGCATTGTAATGAAACTTTTCATTGTGCACCGTGATGACAAGGGGGATGGAGTATTGTGATGAAACTGGTCCTGGAGCATTGTGATAACAAAAGCCATTGAGCATTGTGATGACAGGCATCATGGAGCATTGTGAACAAAGGGGTCATGGGGAATTGTAATGACAATAGAGAAATGTGATGAAAATGGTCAGCAAGCAAAGTGATTAAAGTGGTCATTTAGAATTGTCATGAAAAACTATATAGAGCATTGTGATGAAAAAGGTCATGGAGAACTGTGATGACTAGGGTCATGTAGCATTGTGATGACACGGTCATGGAACATTGGGATGACAAGAATTCTGGAGCATTGTGATGACAAGGGCCAAGGAGAATTGTGATGATATGGTCATGGAACATTGTGATGACAAGAATTCTGGAGCATTGTGATGACAAGGGCCATGGAGCATTGTGATGACACGGTGATGGAATATTGTGATGACAAGAATTCTGGAGCATTGTTATGACAAGGGCCATGGAGCATTGTGATGACACGGTCATGGAACATTGTGATGACAAGAATTCTGGAGCATTGTGATGACAAGGGCCATGGAGCATTGTGATGACACGGTCATGGAACATTGTGATGACAAGAATTATGGAGCATTGTGATGACACGGTCATGGAACATTGTGATGACAAGAATTAAGGAGCATTGTGATGACAAGGGCCATGGAGCCTTGTGATGACACGGTCATGGAACATTGTGATGACAAGAATTCTGGAGCATTGTGATGACAAGAATTCTGGAGCATTGTAATGACACGGTCATGGAACATTGTGATGACAAGAAATATGGAGCACTGTGATGACAAGGGCCATGGAGCATTGTGATGACATGGTCATGGAACATTGTGATGACAAGAATTCTGGAGCATTTTGATGACACGGTCATGGAACATTGTGATGACAAGAATTATGGATCATTGTGATGACACGGTCATGGAACATTTTGATGACAAGAATTCTGGATCCTTTTGATGAAAAGGGCCATGGAGCATTGTGATGACACGGTCATGGAACATTGTGATGACAAGAATTCTGGAGTATTGTGATGACAAGGGCCATAGAGCATTGTGATGACACGGTCATGGAACATTTTGATGACAAGAATTCTGGAGCATTGTGATGACAAGGGCCATGGAGAATTGTGATGACATGGTCATGGAACATTGTGATGATAAGAATTCTGGAGCATTGTGATGACAAGTGTCATGGAGCATTGTAATGAAACTTTTCATTGTGCACCGTGGTGACAAGGGGGATGGAGTATTGTGATGAAACTGGTCCTGGAGCATTGTGATAACAAAAGCCATTGAGCATTGTGATGACAGGCATCATGGAGCAATGTGAAGAAAGGGGTCATGGGGAATTGTAATGACAATAGAGAAATATGATGAAAATGGTCAGCAAGCAAAGTGATTAAAGTGGTCATTTAGAATTGTCATGAAAAACTATATAGAGCATTGTGATGAAAAAGGTCATGGAGAACTGTGATGACTAGGGTCATGTAGCATTGTGATGACACGGTCATGGAACATTGGGATGACAAGAATTATGGAGCATAGTGATGACACGGTCATGGAACATTGTGATGACAAGAATTCTGGAGCATTGTGATGACAAGGGCCAAGGAGAATTGTGATGATATGGTCATGGAACATTGTGATGACAAGAATTCTGGAGCATTGTGATGACAAGGGCCATGGAGCATTGTGATGACACGGTGATGGAATATTGTGATGAGAAGAATTCTGGAGCATTGTTATGACAAGGGCCATGGAGCATTGTGATGACACGGTCATGGAACATTGTGATGAAAAGAATTCTGGAGCATTGTGATGACAAGGGCCATGGTGCATTTTGATGACATGGTCATGGAACTTTGTGATGACAAGCAATCTGGAGCATTGTGATGACCAGGGCCATGTAGCATTGTGATGACACGGTCATGGAACATTGTGAAGATAAGAATTCTGGAGCATTGTGATGACAAGAATTCTGGAGAATTGTGATAACACGGTCATGGAACATTGTGATGACAAGAAATATGGAGCATTGTGATGACAAGGGCCATGGAGCATTGTGATGGCATGGTCATGGAACATTTTGATGACAAGAATTCTGGAGCATTGTGATGACACGGTCATGGAACATTGTGATGACAAAAATTATGGAGCATTGTGATGACACGGTCATGGAACATTGTGATGACAAGAATTATGGAGCATTGTGATGACACGGTCATGGAACATTGTGATGACAAAAATTATAGAGCATTGTGATGACACGGTCATGGAACATTGTGATGACAAGAATTATGGAGCACTGTGATGACACGGTCATGGAACATTGTGATGACAAGAATTCTGGAGCATTGTGATGACAAGGGCCATGGAGCATTGTGATGACACGGTCATGGAACATTGTGATGACAAGAATTCTGGAGCATTGTGATGACAAGGGCCATGGAGCATTGTGATGACACGGTCATGGAACATTGTGATGACAATAATTCTGGAGCATTGTGATGACAAGGGCCATGGTGCATTGTGATGACACGGTCATGGAACTTTGTGATGACAAGCAATCTGGAGCATTGTGATGACCAGGGCCATGGAGCATTGTGATGACACGGTCATGGAACATTGTGATGACAAGAATTCTGGAGCATTGTGATGACAAGAATTCTGGAGCATTGTGATGACACGGTCATGGAACATTGTGCTGACAAGCAATATGGAGCATTGTGATGACAAGGGCCATGGAGCATTGTGATGATATGGTCATGGAACATTGTGATGACAAGAATTCTGGAGCATTGTGATGACACGGTCATGGAACATTGTGATTACAAAAATTATGGAGCATTGTGATGACACGGTCATGGAACATTGTGATGACAAGAATTATGGAGCATTGTGATGACACGGTCATGGAACATTGTGATGACAAGAATTGTGGAGCATTGTGATGACAAGGGCCATGGAGCATTGTGATGACACGGTCATGGAACATTGTGATGACAAGAATTCTGGAGCATTGTGATGACAAGAATTCTGGAGCATTGTGATGACAAGGGCCATGGAGCATTGTGATGACACGGTCATGGAACATTGTGATGACAAGAATTTTGGAGCATTGTGATGACAACGGCCATGGAGCATTGTGATGACACGGTCATGGAACATTGTGATGACAAGAATTAAGGAGCATTGTGATGACAAGGGCCATGGAGCCTTGTGATGACACGGTCATGGAACATTGTGATGACAAGAATTCTGGAGTATTGTGATGACAAAGGCCATGGTGCATTGTGATGACACGGTCATGGAACTTTGTGATGACAAAAATTCTGGAGCATTGTGATGACAAGGGCCATGGAGCATTGTGATGACACGGCCATTGTAATGAAAAGAAATCTGGAGCATTGTGATGACAAGGGCCATAGAGCATTGTGATGACACGGTCATGGAACATTTTGATGACAGGAATTCTGGAGCATTGTGATGACAAGGGCCATGGAGAATTGTGATGACATGGTCATGGAACATTGTGATGATAAGAATTCTGGAGCATTGTGATGACAAGTGTCATGGAGCATTGTAATGAAACTTTTCATTGTGCACCGTGATGACAAGGGGGATGGAGTATTGTGATGAAACTGGTCCTGGAGCATTGTGATAACAAAAGCCATTGAGCATTGTGATGACAGGCATCATGGAGCATTGTGAACAAAGGGGTCATGGGGAATTGTAATGACAATAGAGAAATGTGATGAAAATGGTCAGCAAGCAAAGTGATTAAAGTGGTCATTTAGAATTGTCATGAAAAACTATATAGAGCATTGTGATGAAAAAGGTCATGGAGAACTGTGATGACTAGGGTCATGTAGCATTGTGATGACACGGTCATGGAACATTGGGATGACAAGAATTCTGGAGCATTGTGATGACAAGGGCCAAGGAGAATTGTGATGATATGGTCATGGAACATTGTGATGACAAGAATTCTGGAGCATTGTGATGACAAGGGCCATGGAGCATTGTGATGACACGGTGATGGAATATTGTGATGACAAGAATTCTGGAGCATTGTTATGACAAGGGCCATGGAGCATTGTGATGACACGGTCATGGAACATTGTGATGACAAGAATTCTGGAGCATTGTGATGACAAGGGCCATGGTGCATTTTGATGACATGGTCATGGAACTTTGTGATGACAAGCAATCTGGAGCATTGTGATGACCAGGGCCATGGAGCATTGTGATGACACGGTCATGGAACATTGTGAAGACAAGAATTCTGGAGCATTGTGATGACAAGAATTCTGGAGCATTGTGAAAACACGGTCATGGAACATTGTGATGACAAGAAATATGGAGCAATGTGATGACAAGGGCCATGGAGCATTGTGATGACATGGTCATGGAACATTTTGATGACAAGAATTCTGGAGCATTGTGATGACACGGTCATGGAACATTGTGATGACAAAAATTATGGAGCATTGTGATGACACGGTCATGGAACATTGTGATGACAAGAATTATGGAGCATTGTGATGACACGGTCATGGAACATTGTGATGACAAGAATTCTGGAGCATTGTGATGACAAGGGCCATGGAGCATTGTGATGACACGGTCATGGAACATTGTGATGACAAGAATTATGGAGCATTGTGATGACACGGTCATGGAACATTGTGATGACAAGAATTAAGGAGCATTGTGATGACAAGGGCCATGGAGCCTTGTGATGACACGGTCATGGAACATTGTGATGACAAGAATTCTGGAGCATTGTGATGACAAGAATTCTGGAGCATTGTAATGACACGGTCATGGAACATTGTGATGACAAGAAATATGGAGCACTGTGATGACAAGGGCCATGGAGCATTGTGATGACATGGTCATGGAACATTTTGATGACAAGAATTCTGGAGCATTGTGAAAACACGGTCATGGAACATTGTGATGACAAGAAATATGGAGCAATGTGATGACAAGGGCCATGGAGCATTGTGATGACATGGTCATGGAACATTTTGATGACAAGAATTCTGGAGCATTGTGATGACACGGTCATGGAACATTGTGATGACAAAAATTATGGAGCATTGTGATGACACGGTCATGGAACATTGTGATGACAAGAATTATGGAGCATTGTGATGACACGGTCATGGAACATTGTGATGACAAGAATTCTGGAGCATTGTGATGACAAGGGCCATGGAGCATTGTGATGACACGGTCATGGAACATTGTGATGACAAGAATTATGGAGCATTGTGATGACACGGTCATGGAACATTGTGATGACAAGAATTAAGGAGCATTGTGATGACAAGGGCCATGGAGCCTTGTGATGACACGGTCATGGAACATTGTGATGACAAGAATTCTGGAGCATTGTGATGACAAGAATTCTGGAGCATTGTAATGACACGGTCATGGAACATTGTGATGACAAGAAATATGGAGCACTGTGATGACAAGGGCCATGGAGCATTGTGATGACATGGTCATGGAACATTGTGATGACAAGAATTCTGGAGCATTTTGATGACACGGTCATGGAACATTGTGATGACAAGAATTATGGATCATTGTGATGACACGGTCATGGAACATTTTGATGACAAGAATTCTGGATCCTTTTGATGAAAAGGGCCATGGAGCATTGTGATGACACGGTCATGGAACATTGTGATGACAAGAATTCTGGAGTATTGTGATGACAAGGGCCATAGAGCATTGTGATGACACGGTCATGGAACATTTTGATGACAAGAATTCTGGAGCATTGTGATGACAAGGGCCATGGAGAATTGTGATGACATGGTCATGGAACATTGTGATGATAAGAATTCTGGAGCATTGTGATGACAAGTGTCATGGAGCATTGTAATGAAACTTTTCATTGTGCACCGTGGTGACAAGGGGGATGGAGTATTGTGATGAAACTGGTCCTGGAGCATTGTGATAACAAAAGCCATTGAGCATTGTGATGACAGGCATCATGGAGCAATGTGAAGAAAGGGGTCATGGGGAATTGTAATGACAATAGAGAAATATGATGAAAATGGTCAGCAAGCAAAGTGATTAAAGTGGTCATTTAGAATTGTCATGAAAAACTATATAGAGCATTGTGATGAAAAAGGTCATGGAGAACTGTGATGACTAGGGTCATGTAGCATTGTGATGACACGGTCATGGAACATTGGGATGACAAGAATTATGGAGCATAGTGATGACACGGTCATGGAACATTGTGATGACAAGAATTCTGGAGCATTGTGATGACAAGGGCCAAGGAGAATTGTGATGATATGGTCATGGAACATTGTGATGACAAGAATTCTGGAGCATTGTGATGACAAGGGCCATGGAGCATTGTGATGACACGGTGATGGAATATTGTGATGAGAAGAATTCTGGAGCATTGTTATGACAAGGGCCATGGAGCATTGTGATGACACGGTCATGGAACATTGTGATGAAAAGAATTCTGGAGCATTGTGATGACAAGGGCCATGGTGCATTTTGATGACATGGTCATGGAACTTTGTGATGACAAGCAATCTGGAGCATTGTGATGACCAGGGCCATGTAGCATTGTGATGACACGGTCATGGAACATTGTGAAGATAAGAATTCTGGAGCATTGTGATGACAAGAATTCTGGAGAATTGTGATAACACGGTCATGGAACATTGTGATGACAAGAAATATGGAGCATTGTGATGACAAGGGCCATGGAGCATTGTGATGGCATGGTCATGGAACATTTTGATGACAAGAATTCTGGAGCATTGTGATGACACGGTCATGGAACATTGTGATGACAAAAATTATGGAGCATTGTGATGACACGGTCATGGAACATTGTGATGACAAGAATTATGGAGCATTGTGATGACACGGTCATGGAACATTGTGATGACAAAAATTATAGAGCATTGTGATGACACGGTCATGGAACATTGTGATGACAAGAATTATGGAGCACTGTGATGACACGGTCATGGAACATTGTGATGACAAGAATTCTGGAGCATTGTGATGACAAGGGCCATGGAGCATTGTGATGACACGGTCATGGAACATTGTGATGACAAGAATTCTGGAGCATTGTGATGACAAGGGCCATGGAGCATTGTGATGACACGGTCATGGAACATTGTGATGACAATAATTCTGGAGCATTGTGATGACAAGGGCCATGGTGCATTGTGATGACACGGTCATGGAACTTTGTGATGACAAGCAATCTGGAGCATTGTGATGACCAGGGCCATGGAGCATTGTGATGACACGGTCATGGAACATTGTGATGACAAGAATTCTGGAGCATTGTGATGACAAGAATTCTGGAGCATTGTGATGACACGGTCATGGAACATTGTGCTGACAAGCAATATGGAGCATTGTGATGACAAGGGCCATGGAGCATTGTGATGATATGGTCATGGAACATTGTGATGACAAGAATTCTGGAGCATTGTGATGACACGGTCATGGAACATTGTGATTACAAAAATTATGGAGCATTGTGATGACACGGTCATGGAACATTGTGATGACAAGAATTATGGAGCATTGTGATGACACGGTCATGGAACATTGTGATGACAAGAATTGTGGAGCATTGTGATGACAAGGGCCATGGAGCATTGTGATGACACGGTCATGGAACATTGTGATGACAAGAATTCTGGAGCATTGTGATGACAAGAATTCTGGAGCATTGTGATGACAAGGGCCATGGAGCATTGTGATGACACGGTCATGGAACATTGTGATGACAAGAATTTTGGAGCATTGTGATGACAACGGCCATGGAGCATTGTGATGACACGGTCATGGAACATTGTGATGACAAGAATTCTGGAGCATTATGATGACAAGGGCCATGGAGCATTGTGATGACACGGTCATGGAACATTGTGATGACAAGAATTCTGGAGTATTGTGATGACAAAGGCCATGGTGCATTGTGATGACACGGTCATGGAACTTTGTGATGACAAAAATTCTGGAGCATTGTGATGACAAGGGCCATGGAGCATTGTGATGACACGGCCATTGTAATGAAAAGAAATCTGGAGCATTGTGATGACAAGGGCCATAGAGCATTGTGATGACACGGTCATGGAACATTTTGATGACAGGAATTCTGGAGCATTGTGATGACAAGGGCCATGGAGAATTGTGATGACATGGTCATGGAACATTGTGATGATAAGAATTCTGGAGCATTGTGATGACAAGTGTCATGGAGCATTGTAATGAAACTTTTCATTGTGCACCGTGATGACAAGGGGGATGGAGTATTGTGATGAAACTGGTCCTGGAGCATTGTGATAACAAAAGCCATTGAGCATTGTGATGACAGGCATCATGGAGCATTGTGAACAAAGGGGTCATGGGGAATTGTAATGACAATAGAGAAATGTGATGAAAATGGTCAGCAAGCAAAGTGATTAAAGTGGTCATTTAGAATTGTCATGAAAAACTATATAGAGCATTGTGATGAAAAAGGTCATGGAGAACTGTGATGACTAGGGTCATGTAGCATTGTGATGACACGGTCATGGAACATTGGGATGACAAGAATTCTGGAGCATTGTGATGACAAGGGCCAAGGAGAATTGTGATGATATGGTCATGGAACATTGTGATGACAAGAATTCTGGAGCATTGTGATGACAAGGGCCATGGAGCATTGTGATGACACGGTGATGGAATATTGTGATGACAAGAATTCTGGAGCATTGTTATGACAAGGGCCATGGAGCATTGTGATGACACGGTCATGGAACATTGTGATGACAAGAATTCTGGAGCATTGTGATGACAAGGGCCATGGTGCATTTTGATGACATGGTCATGGAACTTTGTGATGACAAGCAATCTGGAGCATTGTGATGACCAGGGCCATGGAGCATTGTGATGACACGGTCATGGAACATTGTGAAGACAAGAATTCTGGAGCATTGTGATGACAAGAATTCTGGAGCATTGTGAAAACACGGTCATGGAACATTGTGATGACAAGAAATATGGAGCAATGTGATGACAAGGGCCATGGAGCATTGTGATGACATGGTCATGGAACATTTTGATGACAAGAATTCTGGAGCATTGTGATGACACGGTCATGGAACATTGTGATGACAAAAATTATGGAGCATTGTGATGACACGGTCATGGAACATTGTGATGACAAGAATTATGGAGCATTGTGATGACACGGTCATGGAACATTGTGATGACAAAAATTATAGAGCATTGTGATGACACGGTCATGGAACATTGTGATGACAAGAATTATGGAGCACTGTGATGACACGGTCATGGAACATTGTGATGACAAGAATTCTGGAGCATTGTGATGACAAGGGCCATGGAGCATTGTGATGACACGGTCATGGAACATTGTGATGACAAGAATTCTGGAGCATTGTGATGACAAGGGCCATGGAGCATTGTGATGACACGGTCATGGAACATTGTGATGACAATAATTCTGGAGCATTGTGATGACAAGGGCCATGGTGCATTGTGATGACACGGTCATGGAACTTTGTGATGACAAGCAATCTGGAGCATTGTGATGACCAGGGCCATGTAGCATTGTGATGACACGGTCATGGAACATTGTGATGACAAGAATTCTGGAGCATTGTGATGACAAGAATTCTGGAGCATTGTGATGACACGGTCATGGAACATTGTGCTGACAAGCAATATGGAGCATTGTGATGACAAGGGCCATGGAGCATTTTGATGACATGGTCATGGAACATTGTGATGACAAGAATTCTGGAGCATTGTGATGACACGGTCATGGAACATTGTGATGACAAAAATTATGGAGCATTGTGATGACACGGTCATGGAACATTGTGATGACAAGAATTATGGAGCATTGTGATGACACGGTCATGGAACATTGTGAAGATAAGAATTCTGGAGCATTGTGATGACAAGAATTCTGGAGCATTGTGATAACACGGTCATGGAACATTGTGATGACAAGAAATATGGAGCATTGTGATGACAAGGGCCATGGAGCATTGTGATGGCATGGTCATGGAACATTTTGATGACAAGAATTCTGGAGCATTGTGATGACACGGTCATGGAACATTGTGATGACAAAAATTATGGAGCATTGTGATGACACGGTCATGGAACATTGTGATGACAAGAATTATGGAGCATTGTGATGACACGGTCATGGAACATTGTGATGACAAAAATTATAGAGCATTGTGATGACACGGTCATGGAACATTGTGATGACAAGAATTATGGAGCACTGTGATGACACGGTCATGGAACATTGTGATGACAAGAATTCTGGAGCATTGTGATGACAAGGGCCATGGAGCATTGTGATGACACGGTCATGGAACATTGTGATGACAAGAATTCTGGAGCATTGTGATGACAAGGGCCATGGAGCATTGTGATGACACGGTCATGGAACATTGTGATGACAATAATTCTGGAGCATTGTGATGACAAGGGCCATGGTGCATTGTGATGACACGGTCATGGAACTTTGTGATGACAAGCAATCTGGAGCATTGTGATGACCAGGGCCATGGAGCATTGTGATGACACGGTCATGGAACATTGTGATGACAAGAATTCTGGAGCATTGTGATGACAAGAATTCTGGAGCATTGTGATGACACGGTCATGGAACATTGTGCTGACAAGCAATATGGAGCATTGTGATGACAAGGGCCATGGAGCATTGTGATGATATGGTCATGGAACATTGTGATGACAAGAATTCTGGAGCATTGTGATGACACGGTCATGGAACATTGTGATTACAAAAATTATGGAGCATTGTGATGACACGGTCATGGAACATTGTGATGACAAGAATTATGGAGCATTGTGATGACACGGTCATGGAACATTGTGATGACAAGAATTGTGGAGCATTGTGATGACAAGGGCCATGGAGCATTGTGATGACACGGTCATGGAACATTGTGATGACAAGAATTCTGGAGCATTGTGATGACAAGAATTCTGGAGCATTGTGATGACAAGGGCCATGGAGCATTGTGATGACACGGTCATGGAACATTGTGATGACAAGAATTTTGGAGCATTGTGATGACAACGGCCATGGAGCATTGTGATGACACGGTCATGGAACATTGTGATGACAAGAATTCTGGAGCATTATGATGACAAGGGCCATGGAGCATTGTGATGACACGGTCATGGAACATTGTGATGACAAGAATTCTGGAGTATTGTGATGACAAAGGCCATGGTGCATTGTGATTACACGGTCATGGAACTTTGTGATGACAAAAATTCTGGAGCATTGTGATGACAAGGGCCATGGAGCATTGTGATGACACGGCCATTGTAATGAAAAGAAATCTGGAGCATTGTGATGACAAGGGCCATAGAGCATTGTGATGACACGGTCATGGAACATTTTGATGACAGGAATTCTGGAGCATTGTGATGACAAGGGCCATGGAGAATTGTGATGACATGGTCATGGAACATTGTGATGATAAAAATTCTGGAGCATTGTGATGACAAGTGTCATGGAGCATTGTAATGAAACTTTTCATTGTGCACCGTGATGACAAGGGGGATGGAGTATTGTGATGAAACTGGTCCTGGAGCATTGTGATAACAAAAGCCATTGAGCATTGTGATGACAGGCATCATGGAGCATTGTGAACAAAGGGGTCATGGGGAATTGTAATGACAATAGAGAAATGTGATGAAAATGGTCAGCAAGCAAAGTGATTAAAGTGGTCATTTAGAATTGTCATGAAAAACTATATAGAGCATTGTGATGAAAAAGGTCATGGAGAACTGTGATGACTAGGGTCATGTAGCATTGTGATGACACGGTCATGGAACATTGGGATGACAAGAATTCTGGAGCATTGTGATGACAAGGGCCAAGGAGAATTGTGATGATATGGTCATGGAACATTGTGATGACAAGAATTCTGGAGCATTGTGATGACAAGGGCCATGGAGCATTGTGATGACACGGTGATGGAATATTGTGATGACAAGAATTCTGGAGCATTGTTATGACAAGGGCCATGGAGCATTGTGATGACACGGTCATGGAACATTGTGATGACAAGAATTCTGGAGCATTGTGATGACAAGGGCCATGGTGCATTTTGATGACATGGTCATGGAACTTTGTGATGACAAGCAATCTGGAGCATTGTGATGACCAGGGCCATGGAGCATTGTGATGACACGGTCATGGAACATTGTGAAGACAAGAAGTCTGGAGCATTGTGATGACAAGAATTCTGGAGCATTGTGAAAACACGGTCATGGAACATTGTGATGACAAGAAATATGGAGCAATGTGATGACAAGGGCCATGGAGCATTGTGATGACATGGTCATGGAACATTTTAATGACAAGAATTCTGGAGCATTGTGATGACACGGTCATGGAACATTGTGATGACAAAAATTATGGAGCATTGTGATGACACGGTCATGGAACATTGTGATGACAAGAATTATGGAGCATTGTGATGACACGGTCATGGAACATTGTGATGACAAAAATTATAGAGCATTGTGATGACACGGTCATGGAACATTGTGATGACAAGAATTATGGAGCACTGTGATGACACGGTCATGGAACATTGTGATGACAAGAATTCTGGAGCATTGTGATGACAAGGGCCATGGAGCATTGTGATGACACGGTCATGGAACATTGTGATGACAAGAATTCTGGAGCATTGTGATGACAAGGGCCATGGAGCATTGTGATGACACGGTCATGGAACATTGTGATGACAATAATTCTGGAGCATTGTGATGACAAGGGCCATGGTGCATTGTGATGACACGGTCATGGAACTTTGTGATGACAAGCAATCTGGAGCATTGTGATGACCAGGGCCATGTAGCATTGTGATGACACGGTCATGGAACATTGTGATGACAAGAATTCTGGAGCATTGTGATGACAAGAATTCTGGAGCATTGTGATGACACGGTCATGGAACATTGTGCTGACAAGCAATATGGAGCATTGTGATGACAAGGGCCATGGAGCATTTTGATGACATGGTCATGGAACATTGTGATGACAAGAATTCTGGAGCATTGTGATGACACGGTCATGGAACATTGTGATGACAAAAATTATGGAGCATTGTGATGACACGGTCATGGAACATTGTGATGACAAGAATTATGGAGCATTGTGATGACACGGTCATGGAACATTGTGATGACAAGAATTCTGGAGCATTGTGATGACAAGGGCCATGGAGCATTGTGATGACACGGTCATGGAACATTGTGATGACAAGAATTCTGGAGCATTGTGATGACAAGAATTATGGAGCATTGTGATGACACGGTCATGGAACATTGTGATGACAAGAATTAAGGAGCATTGTGATGACAAGGGCCATGGAGCATTGTGATGACACGGTCATGGAACATTGTGATGACAAGAATTTTGGAGCATTGTGATGACAAGGGCCATGGAGCATTGTGATGACACGGTCATGGAACATTGTGATGACAAGAATTTTGGAGCATTGTGATGACAACGGCCATGGAGCATTGTGATGACACGGTCATGGAACATTGTGATGACAAGAATTCTGGAGCATTATGATGACAAGGGCCATGGAGCATTGTGATGACACGGTCATGGAACATTGTGATGACAAGAATTCTGGAGTATTGTGATGACAAAGGCCATGGTGCATTGTGATGACACGGTCATGGAACTTTGTGATGACAAAAATTCTGGAGCATTGTGATGACAAGGGCCATGGAGCATTGTGATGACACGGTCATTGTAATGAAAAGAAATCTGGAGCATTGTGATGACAAGGGCCATAGAGCATTGTGATGACACGGTCATGGAACATTTTGATGACAGGAATTCTGGAGCATTGTGATGACAAGGGCCATGGAGAATTGTGATGACATGGTCATGGAACATTGTGATGATAAGAATTCTGGAGCATTGTGATGACAAGTGTCATGGAGCATTGTAATGAAACTTTTCATTGTGCACCGTGATGACAAGGGGGATGGAGTATTGTGATGAAACTGGTCCTGGAGCATTGTGATAACAAAAGCCATTGAGCATTGTGATGACAGGCATCATGGAGCATTGTGAACAAAGGGGTCATGGGGAATTGTAATGACAATAGAGAAATGTGATGAAAATGGTCAGCAAGCAAAGTGATTAAAGTGGTCATTTAGAATTGTCATGAAAAACTATATAGAGCATTGTGATGAAAAAGGTCATGGAGAACTGTGATGACTAGGGTCATGTAGCATTGTGATGACACGGTCATGGAACATTGGGATGACAAGAATTCTGGAGCATTGTGATGACAAGGGCCAAGGAGAATTGTGATGATATGGTCATGGAACATTGTGATGACAAGAATTCTGGAGCATTGTGATGACAAGGGCCATGGAGCATTGTGATGACACGGTGATGGAATATTGTGATGACAAGAATTCTGGAGCATTGTTATGACAAGGGCCATGGAGCATTGTGATGACACGGTCATGGAACATTGTGATGACAAGAATTCTGGAGCATTGTGATGACAAGGGCCATGGTGCATTTTGATGACATGGTCATGGAACTTTGTGATGACAAGCAATCTGGAGCATTGTGATGACCAGGGCCATGGAGCATTGTGATGACACGGTCATAGAACATTGTGAAGACAAGAATTCTGGAGCATTGTGATGACAAGAATTCTGGAGCATTGTGAAAACACGGTCATGGAACATTGTGATGACAAGAAATATGGAGCAATGTGATGACAAGGGCCATGGAGCATTGTGATGACATGGTCATGGAACATTTTGATGACAAGAATTCTGGAGCATTGTGATGACACGGTCATGGAACATTGTGATGACAAAAATTATGGAGCATTGTGATGACACGGTCATGGAACATTGTGATGACAAGAATTATGGAGCATTGTGATGACACGGTCATGGAACATTGTGATGACAAAAATTATAGAGCATTGTGATGACACGGTCATGGAACATTGTGATGACAAGAATTATGGAGCACTGTGATGACACGGTCATGGAACATTGTGATGACAAGAATTCTGGAGCATTGTGATGACAAGGGCCATGGAGCATTGTGATGACACCGTCATGGAACATTTTGATGACAAGAATTCTGGAGCATTGTGATGACACGGTCATGGAACATTGTGATGACAAAAATTATGGAGCATTGTGATGACACGGTCATGGAACATTGTGATGACAAGAATTATGGAGCATTGTGATGACACGGTCATGGAACATTGTGATGACAAGAATTCTGGAGCATTGTGATGACAAGGGCCATGGAGCATTGTGATGACACGGTCATGGAACATTGTGATGACAAGAATTCTGGAGCATTGTGATGACAAGAATTATGGAGCATTGTGATGACACGGTCATGGAACATTGTGATGACAAGAATTAAGGAGCATTGTGATGACAAGGGCCATGGAGCATTGTGATGACACGGTCATGGAACATTGTGATGACAAGAATTCTGGAGCATTGTTATGACAAGGGCCATGGTGCATTGTGATGACACGGTCATGGAACTTTGTGATGACAAGCAATCTGGAGCATTGTGATGACCAGGGCCATGGAGCATTGTGATGACACGGTCATGGAACATTGTGATGACAAGAATTCTGGAGCATTGTGATGAGAAGAATTCTGGAGCATTGTGATAACACGGTCATGGAACATTGTGATGACAAGAAATATGGAGCATTGTGATGACAAGGGCCATGCAGCATTGTGATGACATGGTCATGGAACATTGTGATGACAAGAATTCTGGAGCATTGTGATGACAAGGGCCATGGAGCATTCTGATGACACGGTCATGGAACATTGTGATGACAAGAATTATGGAGCATTGTGATGACACGGTCATGGAACATTGTGATAACAAGAATTAAGGAGCATTGTGATGACAAGGGCCATGGAGCATTGTGATGACACGGTCATGGAACATTGTGATGACAAGAATTCTGGAGCATTGTTATGACAAGGGCCATGGTGCATTGTGATGACACGGTCATGGAACTTTGTGATGACAAGCAATCTGGAGCATTGTGATGACCAGGGCCATTGAGCATTGTGATGACACGGTCATGGAACATTGTGATGACAAGAATTCTGGAGCATTGTGATGACAAGAATTCTGGAGCATTGTGATAACACGGTCATGGAACATTGTGATGACAAGAAATATGGAGCATTGTGATGACAAGGGCCATGGAGCATTGTGATGACATGGTCATGGAACATTGTGATGACAAGAATTCTGGAGCATTGTGATGACACGTTCATGGAACATTGTGATGACAAAAATTATGGAGCATTGTGATGACACGGTCATGGAACATTGTGATGACAAGAATTATGGAGCATTGTGATGACACGGTCATGGAACATTGTGATGACAAGAATTCTGGAGCATTGTGATGACAAGGGCCATGGAGCATTGTGATGACACGGTCATGGAACATTGTGATGACAAGAATTCTGGAGCATTGTGATGACAAGAATTCTGGAGCATTGTGATGACATGGGCCATGGAGCATTGTGATGACACGGTCATGGAACATTGGGATGACAAGAATTTTGGAGCATTGTGATGACAACGGCCATGGAGCATTGTGATGACACGGTCATGGAACATTGTGATGACAAAAATTATGGAGCATTGTGATGACACGGTCATGGAACATTGTGATGACAAGAATTATGGAGCATTGTGATGACACGGTCATGGAACATTGTGATGACAAAAATTATAGAGCATTGTGATGACACGGTCATGGAACATTGTGATGACAAGAATTATGGAGCACTGTGATGACACGGTCATGGAACATTGTGATGACAAGAATTCTGGAGCATTGTGATGACAAGGGCCATGGAGCATTGTGATGACACGGTCATGGAACATTGTGATGACAATAATTCTGGAGCATTGTGATGACAAGGGCCATGGTGCATTGTGATGACACGGTCATGGAACTTTGTGATGACAAGCAATCTGGAGCATTGTGATGACCAGGGCCATGTAGCATTGTGATGACACGGTCATGGAACATTGTGATGACAAGAATTCTGGAGCATTGTGATGACAAGAATTCTGGAGCATTGTGATGACACGGTCATGGAACATTGTGCTGACAAGCAATATGGAGCATTGTGATGACAAGGGCCATGGAGCATTTTGATGACATGGTCATGGAACATTGTGATGACAAGAATTCTGGAGCATTGTGATGACACGGTCATGGAACATTGTGATGACAAAAATTATGGAGCATTGTGATGACACGGTCATGGAACATTGTGATGACAAGAATTATGGAGCATTGTGATGACACGGTCATGGAACATTGTGATGACAAGAATTCTGGAGCATTGTGATGACAAGGGCCATGGAGCATTGTGATGACACGGTCATGGAACATTGTGATGACAAGAATTCTGGAGCATTGTGATGACAAGAATTATGGAGCATTGTGATGACACGGTCATGGAACATTGTGATGACAAGAATTAAGGAGCATTGTGATGACAAGGGCCATGGAGCATTGTGATGACACGGTCATGGAACATTGTGATGACAAGAATTTTGGAGCATTGTGATGACAAGGGCCATGGAGCATTGTGATGACACGGTCATGGAACATTGTGATGACAAGAATTTTGGAGCATTGTGATGACAACGGCCATGGAGCATTGTGATGACACGGTCATGGAACATTGTGATGACAAGAATTCTGGAGCATTATGATGACAAGGGCCATGGAGCATTGTGATGACACGGTCATGGAACATTGTGATGACAAGAATTCTGGAGTATTGTGATGACAAAGGCCATGGTGCATTGTGATGACACGGTCATGGAACTTTGTGATGACAAAAATTCTGGAGCATTGTGATGACAAGGGCCATGGAGCATTGTGATGACACGGTCATTGTAATGAAAAGAAATCTGGAGCATTGTGATGACAAGGGCCATAGAGCATTGTGATGACACGGTCATGGAACATTTTGATGACAGGAATTCTGGAGCATTGTGATGACAAGGGCCATGGAGAATTGTGATGACATGGTCATGGAACATTGTGATGATAAGAATTCTGGAGCATTGTGATGACAAGTGTCATGGAGCATTGTAATGAAACTTTTCATTGTGCACCGTGATGACAAGGGGGATGGAGTATTGTGATGAAACTGGTCCTGGAGCATTGTGATAACAAAAGCCATTGAGCATTGTGATGACAGGCATCATGGAGCATTGTGAACAAAGGGGTCATGGGGAATTGTAATGACAATAGAGAAATGTGATGAAAATGGTCAGCAAGCAAAGTGATTAAAGTGGTCATTTAGAATTGTCATGAAAAACTATATAGAGCATTGTGATGAAAAAGGTCATGGAGAACTGTGATGACTAGGGTCATGTAGCATTGTGATGACACGGTCATGGAACATTGGGATGACAAGAATTCTGGAGCATTGTGATGACAAGGGCCAAGGAGAATTGTGATGATATGGTCATGGAACATTGTGATGACAAGAATTCTGGAGCATTGTGATGACAAGGGCCATGGAGCATTGTGATGACACGGTGATGGAATATTGTGATGACAAGAATTCTGGAGCATTGTTATGACAAGGGCCATGGAGCATTGTGATGACACGGTCATGGAACATTGTGATGACAAGAATTCTGGAGCATTGTGATGACAAGGGCCATGGTGCATTTTGATGACATGGTCATGGAACTTTGTGATGACAAGCAATCTGGAGCATTGTGATGACCAGGGCCATGGAGCATTGTGATGACACGGTCATGGAACATTGTGAAGACAAGAATTCTGGAGCATTGTGATGACAAGAATTCTGGAGCATTGTGAAAACACGGTCATGGAACATTGTGATGACAAGAAATATGGAGCA